>NW_026998069.1:0-67517 GCF_035044405.1 Drosophila montana
TGGTTAGTGGTAGGATCCAACAATATCAGCATGCCTGTTGACGACGATGATGTGCTGTGGAATCTTATTTGTATTTGTGTGAATGTAGACGTTGAAATATATTATTTACGTAGAATAGTCAGCGATATATATACGCTAAATCAGAATCGAACGACAATGTAAGTGATAGAAAACAAAAAAAAGTGCAATTCAGACTTCACGTATACTTATGCCCTTCAAATACACCTACGGCCAGTATGCCGTTTAACAGCAATATATAATGTTGAAAATTCGTGTAAGGGTGCGCTCTGGCTAACGATTCACCAGATCTGCGCTAAAGAAGGTCCGAGAATCAATGGGTCGAGCACGTGGTCACGCTGGTCTGCCTTATCATGCGACAAGAACTGAAGTGTAGAAAGGTTCTTTGCTTATTTGCCGATAATCAGACGATGCGGAAAGATTGGTTCGGCCTTTAGGAATGCACTCCCTACTACCACTCTATCCTCGATTGATGTTTTTTTTGTTGCTTTGGCTCAAAGAAGGGGTACAAAAGTTCTAGTCGAGCGCTCGAGAGCGCTTGATGTCTATATTTACTTTATATTTCAGGGACTTTGACTATGAGCTGGGATGCCGACGCACGGGGATTTATTATATATCCACGTGTAAAACTGAACTTTATGATCGTTGGCGATTAAAATTGGAAAGAATAACGCCACGCGGCAAATAAGCACACATCTAAATCACGATATTTTCATTCGCAGCGGCGTTATTATTAACATAGGTCATGGTCACTCTGGTTAGCCAACTGCTTCTGCCTTCTAATTCTACCTAGTATGTTTTGGATGCTACTACAGATCTATAAACACAATTCGATGGTCTGTTTGGTTTAAAAGGTGAAGTTTCACGGGTGCTATCACTGGCACTGCTCCAAGGCCAATTTCCCTCACACACTCGCTGGTTTGATTGCCATTTTTGGCATTTGTTTAATGTCGATTCAATCATTAGATGGTACGAATCCATCTCAAAGTCATATATACTTAATATTCCGAACTTAACTGTATCATTATCATCTGTCCATCTCTTTGTATTGGTACTGGTATAATTCTAAACAGCTGGGACGGGTGTCTACTGAACAATGGTATTTTGGTATTTATGATGAGTTTATTCTCTATAAAAATACCCTTTGCCTTTAACAGTGTGTAACTCTCTTTAATTTTTGAATTTTTATGTCTACCTCCGGCTCTTAATATCCCATTTTGATCTAAAAATGGGTTTAGTCCTAGTATTTTACTTATTTGTTTCAATTTCTTTTTTCTGACGTAAGCAATTTATTTCTGTGATAAATTAATTTGTCTATTCTTGCTTGAGTAACATTATGCATTATTGCATGAATAATTTTCCTACAACTGTAACCGGGGCTAGCCAACCTAATGGATTAAAATCTTTGCAAGCGTGGATAATACTTGTCGTTTGTTTATGTTTTCTGAGCCCTTACAATTGACCTTAATTTTGAATTCGTATTTCAAAGGTTCCCACTGTAGTCTCAATTTTTCTTTATTGCACTTACTTCTTTGCTCTAGTGCATACAAATAATCTTTTGACCAAAACTCTTTCTTCATTCTATTAATGAGTTTCCATCTATCTAAGTTGTCTATTACTCTTGTTAGATGATATTTTACTGATTTGACTCCGGCCTTCCAAATACCTCCGAAGTGAGGTCCTGCCGGCGGGATATTTTTATCCCACTTTTTCATTTTTTTCAATAGCTTCAATAGCTATTACTTTATTTTCCTCAGTATTTTCTACTTGTTCTTTTTTGTCGTGTGCCTGTATGCTAATAAGCGAGCACACTTTAGTAACTGTTCTTGTGGAACTTCCATCCTGTAATTTTATCTTTATTATCCTGACTTTATTGTCCTTTCCTCTATCATATACCACTTTGTGTATGCTTTCTCTGATGCAGACGTGAATCCATGCAGCTGTATTTCAAGCTTTATGCTAGTCTGTAACCATCTTCTTATTTCTTTTAATCGTGTTAAGTTTTTGTCGCCTTTTAGGAAATCTTGATCTAGCTTCCTTGACGCACCTACGAAATTAGTTTCGCTTTCCTTGGACTCGACGTTATTTCCAAGGTTCACATACTCTCCTAAGAAATTTCTATAACTTTCCTTAAGCTGTGTATTTCTTCTGCATTTATTTTCTGAGCGTAGAAACCGTGCCATCTCTTGTGATCTTGATTCTCCTAACTCTTTTTCATCCTTAAACGGAACGGTTACTGTATCCCTTCCATCTAATTCTTTTGTTGTTTCAATACCAATTTTCTCGCAATTTTCTGTTTCTGCAACGTCTTTAACATCTTCTTCTATCTCCCAAATTCTCTCCAAATCTTTATATTGCCCGGCTACCTTGCAATATGGGCCATTTTCCGAAAAGTCCTCACTGACTTTCGGTTTTTCTCCCCGTCCTTCAATGAGCATAGAGCACTCAACCTTTGCTCTAAATACT
Source organism: Drosophila montana (assembly GCF_035044405.1). Classification (NCBI taxonomy): domain Eukaryota; kingdom Metazoa; phylum Arthropoda; class Insecta; order Diptera; family Drosophilidae; genus Drosophila; species Drosophila montana. The sequence goes on from NW_026998069.1 coordinate 2,485, forward strand.
TCATTACGTCGGACAATTTTCGAACTTCTTCTGATCTATTCACATGATTTTCATATGATTGCAAAGTTTCTCTATTAAACTTGCAAATAATTATGTGTGCAAAAATTACATCAACGTCTTCTGATAAGACCGTTTTCAATTTTATTAATTGTATTGATTCATCAATTGAATCAATAAATGCTTTAATGTGCTCTGCTGAATCACTGTTCAGTACTGGCAACTCTATAAGCCGATTTAATTGTTCGGAAAATATTTTCTTTTTGTTACAATAAAGCTTGGTTAACAAATCTCAAGTCGCGTTTAAATTTTTTGAGGAGCTTTTCAGCAAATGCGACACCATGCATCTTGCTTCTCCTTTTAATGCCGTTCTTAAATAGTTAAATTTAAGAGCTGGACTCAAATCCTCTCTTGATTGAACCAACTCTGTAAACGAATCGGCAAAAAGATCCCACTCTTTGGAATCCCCATAAAAGGTGGGTACCCTCATTTTCGGGAGCATTGGTAGCTCCTCCGTTTATAGTTGGTAACCCCCAATTTTCGTTTGACCACTTTCTTGAATCTGTTCTGCTAGTTCTTCTACCGTGTTCTGTACGTCGAAATCTACCGTTTTAATTTCCCTATCAAACGTTACGTTGTTGTCAAACTGTTCTTTAAAGAAGTGTATTTCTTTTTGTATTTCTTCCCAAAGAAATACTACCTTTCTTTTCCTCAATCCAAACATTCTACTGTGGTTTTCCCTAATGTCCACCTGCGTTTCCTCTAAATATTTGTTCAATACATCTACCTGCCTGTCGAACTCATTGGCCCTCTTCTCCATTGCCTCTGATTTAGGCATTGTCCTATCTTGGCGAACTGGTTTCGCCCTCTCTTCGGGTATTTTGCTAGTTAGGCCACCTGAAAGTATTTCTTTAATTTTGCCTATAACTGTCATTATTACGTCGTATTGTTTCTTATTGAAGTAGTCATGATCGACTACTCCAATTTTAAACAATACGCTGTGATTGGTTTGAAACTGCCTTTGCAGTTCTCCTATTTCGCCCCCTTGACCACCCTCTATCTCTCTGATTCTTTCCACCAATTGTGACTGCTTCGTCAACAATTCTATGACTTTGTCTGACAACATATTTTAAACAAAACTTATTATTTATTTTACATAAAAGGTTCTTTTCAATTTTAATTTAATCTTTTACTTTTACTTCAATGGACTTTATTTTTAAAAAAAAAAATTTTGTTTTATTGCGAGGCGATCTTGCCGCCGTTTTCGCATGGGTGCAAGGCGCACTCTCATTTTATTGTTTATGATTTTTTAGAAAATTATTTGTTATTAAAAATCCTTGACGTGAAGTTTTTGCTTGGTCCTCACTGTCTGGTCTTCTGTTCGGCGCGCTGCTCTTGTCTGCACCGCCCGATAGTTTTTTGGTTCGGCGCGCTGCTCTTGGCTGCACCGCTCGAATTTTTATGATTTGTGCGTGCTGCTCTTGGCTGCACCGCTCGATGTTTTTGTTCGGCGTGCTGCTCTTGGCTGCACCGCTCGATATTTTTTGTTCGGCGTGCTGCTCTTGGCTCTGCTTTGTGCTTTTGATATATTTTTTTTGTGGCTCGGCGTGCCGAAATTCCGGCACTGCTAGAAGGTCTTTATAAACAAGCGTGCCGAAATGCCGGCACTGCTCGAAGGACCAAATGAACGGATATGTCCAAAGTGAGTTCTTGTAAGATACTGATTTTATTCTTACGAATTCTATGTCTTATATACTAACAGAGTGTCTTAATTTAGGCCTGCTGTCAATGCATGCGGCAGCAGCGGTCATAAACTATTGTGTTTAATTAGGGTAATTTTTTACCCTTGCTACTTATGTTTCTAATATGACATTTCTTGGCGTAGGTCGCTCTTACAATCTTAAGCGACCACAAGTGCGCTATCTATTATTATGCTGCTGGCTGCAGTCGTACACGATGGTGTGAGATTTAATTTTACCGAGGGTCAAATTTAGTGTTCATGTGTGAACAACTGCTTTTGCGACATTATTTGCACTTTTGTTTGCAATTGGTATGGCTACTAAATATTTTGTTAAATCACATATTATTGTGACGATGTATTCATTGCCATCATCAGATCTTGGTAGGGGACCAACGGTGTCCACTATTACTATGTCGAAAGCATTTGTTGGTGTTTCAGTGTAGGTCATTGGGGTCTTTGTATGTGTCGTTGTTTTTGACATTTGGCATTTATGACATCTACGTATGACTCTTTTATATGACGAGTCACATTTTTCCAATAGTGGTGTCATTTAATTTTCGCTAGCGTTTTTGTTATGCCATTATGACCTACTTGAATTGGATCGTCATGGTATGTAGACAGTATTGTTTGTATCTCTTTTCATTTTTTATAAGGGTCACCGGCTGGAGTAGCGCTACTCTCAATGATTTTAATATTTTATTGCCGATTCTTTTGAAAGTATCTATTGAAATTGATATTTTTGATTCAATACAATAAACAAACAAAAAAAAAAAAAAAAGAAATTGATTCAAAGATCTTTTCTTGCGGTGCCACTTTGAGTTGGCTGATTTCTAAAATACCGGCTTGCGTTTCAAGCCTTTTGAAGAACTGACCTAAGTCAAGAGTTCCATTAGTATACAAATCGTCAACATCTATTCTTGCTATAACTTTATTCCCTTGTTTAATAAACATTTAGATTCAGTTACTCGCAAGGTCACTACTTTCCGTACTTCGTCATTGATAATGACTTCATGCACGTTGGGCTTAGATACATTTTTAAGACTCTGACTTGGCAAAAGTTCTTTATTGTTAACTGTACAGTTTTCTGACTTTCAGGACTTTGTTTTGAATATTCTTTAGTTCGGTCTTGTCCCTTTAAGTTGTAGCGAACACGATGGCTATGCTAGGCGCATTCCGCTTAACACTCGTGTTGTGCATTGGGAGCGTACTCCGTCTACGGGTTCCGACCGTGCTCAGGGGGAGTGGCGTGGGTTCTTTTGCTCCCTAATACACTCGACGCGTTAAATATAATATATAAAAAAAAAGGTAGACAGAGTTAAGGTATGAGGGACTGCCACGATATATAACGAGCGCTTTCGATCTGCAAGAAAAATATATCCTATAGCGCCGAGGAGCTAAGATGTTTGCTCTCCTCGGTCATCACCCTACCTGTAGCTGCATCGGTGATTGTCATTGCAACTACCCTTTATATGCGATGGTATTTACCTAAGGTGACCAAAAGAAAGTTTTAAGATTTCATTTTATCATATAATTGTATTCAAAGAAGATTTAAATTCATGATCGTACTTCATTATACATGACGTTGAAAGAATAACGTTTTGAGATAAACTTAAACTCAATCTGGGCAAAAGCATACATGAGCGAGATTACACTTCGAAACTAGAAATTAATTCAAATTACCGCTGGTCTGAATGAACCACAAAAAACATATATAATAACGAAGGCTGATTAGGAGTACACCCGCTGACTAACCGCGAATCAAATTATATATAATTTACATAGGGTACGCACTCGATAATAATTGTTATGTTGACTTATTACCTTTTTATTTATTCGCACAGTACTCACTACTTTAGTAGGATCCAACAATATCAGCATGCCTGTTGACGACGATGATGTGCTGTGGAATCTTATTTGTATTTGTGTGAATGTAGACGTTGAAATATATTATTTACGTAGAATAGTCAGCGATATATATACGCTAAATCAGAATCGAACGACAATGTAAGTGATAGAAAACAAAAAAAAGTGCAATTCAGACTTCACGTATACTTATGCCCTTCAAATACACCTACGGCCAGTATGCCGTTTAACAGCAATATATAATGTTGAAAATTCGTGTAAGGGTGCGCTCTGGCTAACGATTCACCAGATCTGCGCTAAAGAAGGTCCGAGAATCAATGGGTCGAGCACGTGGTCACGCTGGTCTGCCTTATCATGCGACAAGAACTGAAGTGTAGAAAGGTTCTTTGCTTATTTGCCGATAATCAGACGATGCGGAAAGATTGGTTCGGCCTTTAGGAATGCACTCCCTACTACCACTCTATCCTCGATTGATGTTTTTTTTGTTGCTTTGGCTCAAAGAAGGGGTACAAAAGTTCTAGTCGAGCGCTCGAGAGCGCTTGATGTCTATATTTACTTTATATTTCAGGGACTTTGACTATGAGCTGGGATGCCGACGCACGGGGATTTATTATATATCCACGTGTAAAACTGAACTTTATGATCGTTGGCGATTAAAATTGGAAAGAATAACGCCACGCGGCAAATAAGCACACATCTAAATCACGATATTTTCATTCGCAGCGGCGTTATTATTAACATAGGTCATGGTCACTCTGGTTATGTTATTAACCTAAGCTGATAATATGTATTTGCATCAATGTTATGGTGCAATGCTGCCCTTCGACCATCTGCTGATCACGTCCATGGCAGTGAATATTTAAATTTTCAAAAATTAGGCTTATCAGGATATTATGTTTCTTGAACTTTCAGTTCATTTTGATGGAAACCTGACATTAAGTCAAGGCATGACCCAACTGATCTAGGATGTCGTCAATTCTGGGGAGCGGAAATGTATCGAACAAAAGCTTCTTATTTATTTGACGGCAGTCGATTACTAATCGCCATTACTTTTCTTCTGATCCCGGAAGGGATTTCTTTGGAACTAGCAAGAGTGGGCTCTTATATTCGGATATAGATGGCTCGACTATATTGTCGGTGATCAATTTCCCAACTTGTTTTTGAATTTCATCTACTTGGCTATAAGGAATTCGGTAATTTTTTATATATATTGGTTCGTTGTCTTTTAGTCTCAATTTTTGCTTATAGAAGTTATTAGTGGTTATCGATTCGGTTTCTAGTCCGAATACATCACTATATTTGGTGCATAACTCTACTAATTGTTTTTGAATTGGGGCGGAATATTTTTGTTTAATTGAGCTAAAACGATTTCGTTTCTATTTTCTTGAGTAGTTTGAACTAAATCATAGTTCGAAAGTGGTTCATATTCTAGTTTGTTTATGCTGACCAACTAGTCAGTGTTAGTTGTATTTAATAAAAGGACAAATGCATATTCGGATGTTCCTAATGTGTTTGCAATGTATTTCTTTTGCATTTTGTATTTCTTGATTTTGTATTAATATACATGATTCTTTTGTGCCTTTGTCAATTTTCGTTATGAATTGGGATCTTGCTGGTAGAAATAATGACTTGTTACCAGAACTGTATGTTATTGTAACATAGATTTTAAAATTTAAGTTTTTGGGTCTTAGTATAAACCAATCTTCAGTTGGTTTGAACTGGTAATTGAATCGTTTTAAAAAGTCAATGCCTATAATTCCATCACATGTTATTGAGAAATTTGAATCTACTATATGAAAATCGTGTGGAATTATATAGTTGTCTGTTTGTCCATGCTAGACCTTGAAACTTTATGACTCCCTGGCCAATGCCTTGGATACTTATTATTGTATAATTTTGGATGTCTTGATAAACATCGGAATTTTCTTTGAGAAGTGAAATATCTGCACCTGTGTCTACAATGAATGTTAATTTTCTTTTGGTTAGTGCATTCTGAAATGACACATAAATATTGAGACTAAAATTTATTGAATGAACCTTTATACTTGTACCTTATACTCGTTGCTTAAAGGGTTCTGGGAGTTTCCCGACGTGTTTTGTGTAACTCGGACATTATTGTTGTGTCCTCTGTTTGAGTTATCGCGGCCTCTAGAGTTTCCTCTATATTGGCCTCGTCCTCTATCATTGTTATTGTATTGGCGATAAACATTATTGTGGTTATTACCTCTTCCGCGGTAATTTCCACAGTTACCCCTTTTATGTTGTTGTTGGTAGAACAGGACAGTGTTCGAATGTCCTGTTGCCTCTGTGCACATTCATGTTACTGAGTGTGCCAGCCTGCATGATAAGTTTTACCTTATTAATGGAAAGTTGTTAGTCATTGCCTTGACAGTCAGCGTTGTGCTGTACTTAGTGGCTAGATCTGATGATAAGCCATCGTTGATATAGGCTCCTTCCAGAGACTTTGTCAACTTTTCTACTTCCTGATCGTATTGATTGGCTGTTTTATTACTTTGTTGTAAATTTAGCAATTTTGCTGAAATTACTTCTACTGATTCTCCTTTGACTTTGGCTATTAATTTGGCAATTATTTGAACAATTGTTTGTTCATCGCTTATTAGATTTCTTGCATTGCCCTTCAGCTTAGTCTTTATTAAATTGATTGCTACTGTTTCATGCGCGCCTTTAAGGGAATCAATTAGATTCAATGCGTCTTAGAAACTTTGTAGATTCTCAGCCTTTCCATCGAACTCAGGTACGAGTGATAAGGTTAATTTAAGAAATTCTACTAGTGTTTGTGCCATGTTTTCTTCTACTTGTTCGGTTTCCGTTGATTGTGACAAGAGTGACCGATCAAACGTTACCAGCGTGTTTAATGCCGGTGGTAAATAAAGCTGGAGATTGTACTTTTCGTTTAAGTTTACCAGATTAACCCTTAGACGTTGTAAAATGTCTGAAGTTTGGACTCTGTGTAAGCTTGTGAGCTTATGCTGCCAATCCTTAATTAAACTCCTGATTTCATTGTATTCATGTACAAGAATCTCAGTGTGTTTAATTATGGTTGGTTGCAAAACTGATGCGCTTTTATTTAGGCACTTATGGGATTTGTCGAAATTCGATTTATGCAGCTCTATTTTTTCAACTTTTTGGTGCCATTCCATGTGGCACTTCCCCTACTTAATTATTTGCATTTAAGCAGCGGCTTAGACCTTGTCTAAGTCGTTAGCCCTACTCACGTAGCGTTTCTTCAGTGATTTTTTATGCAGAAGATATATCTTCAGAATGAGGTTCACCGATGCTATTACAATGAGTATAGTTAACAGTATGTTTGTTAACTGCAAATGGGGCGTGGTATCTACAACTTCTACCACGTTTACTACATTGGCAGTGTTATCATCTGCCTTGGATTCTTTTCTACCTATTTTAACAATGACTCTTGACTTTTTTGTTTTTGTTTAATTAATTAGATACTACCTGTGCAGACGTACGAGAAGAATTGTTGTTGGCCCTAGAATGGGATTTTCGTCAATAATGGTTTTATTTTTACATAGGGTAATGTTGACAAGACTATTCCCTTCTCTATTTTAGAATATGAAAATAGTGGGCCATATGTTTCAATAAATTCGTATTCAAATTCATATACTGAATTCCCTATGCCTTTGCAAAATTTGTATGGATTCCATACGAAAGTTTGGAAATTACATTTTTATGAATAATGGTTTGATTTGCCATGTGATATATGTATATCGATATATACATATATGTATAAAATTTTTATTTTTATTCGAAAAAAAACAAATTTTGCGAAAATTTACATTATTATAATATTTTTTCTTAATTTCGTTTTTTTTTTAAATTCGATTTTTCATGTTTGTTTTTTTTATTTTTTTTTTTATTATAAATTTTTTTTTTTATATAATCTATTTTGGCAGAAGTCCTTTGTACTATTTTTTTTTTGTAAATTCCTACTTCGATCAACGCAGTGATCTCCTCTCTAATATTTCGTGCAACTTATTACCTTGACGCACACAACATAGTGGGCGTCATTACAATGTTATAAATATTTATCTTAAATTTTAAGTTTGATTATTATATTGTTGATTGTTGCTCTGCTTCTTCTTCGTCTTATTTGGATGCCTGGAAGCGGTCAGTGTTGCCGGTGCAGGTCATCGCACAGGCCGGGGTGAAAAGTGGTCCAGCGCAGTCAGCAGGGCATCTCTTAGTCATTTTTGGCAGCGGCTTCTTTTCTGTTTGAGGAGGGTTGAATTTTTTAGATAAGTTCGTTATATATTGAGTGGAAGGTGTTTTCGTTTGTGTTTTGTATTTTTTTGATTCTCCTTCAAGAAATTCTAGCTCATCGGCTAGACTCTTGGCATCGTTCCAAATCGGGGGCTTGCTGCTGTTATATAATAACTTGCATATTTCAGCTTTGCGTTTCTTTATACGCAGCTGAATACCACCTCGATTTCTCTTTTTTCTTGTTTCTTTATTTTCAGCCTGTCACTGGCTGTTTTTTGTCTTGCCCTATACTCATCAAGCGTGATGCGTATGGACATTTGGACAATTTTCACAAACGAAATACACCCTACTTACTCAGAACTTTTAATCCGTTGTTGTTGCTGATAGATGCAGCCTTCACTGTCCCGTGCCGCTCAGGTTCACCCTTATCATGCTGCAGTCGGGTCTTCTTGTTTATATGTTGTTGATGTTGTCGCTATGTTTTATTTTTTTTAGTTTCTCCCACGTTGCCATGTGATACAGTGCTGGTTGGCTTGGATATTAATAGTGTCTTTATTGAATTCAGCAATTCTTAGCCTATGGATAACATATATAAACTTATGCTGTTATCAGTTAACAGCTACAAAGAGCGGGAGAGTGAGTAGCTTGCATATGCTTGTGTTAGTGAGCATATACATATATGTTGCTCATGAAATGCGCTCAGGCGGAGCGTGGGATATGCAGCGTAAGCATGACGGGCAGCTAGTGAGGTGTATTCAACCAACTGGTCCACTCGGTGTACAACCCTAATAACTCAACCATTTGGTATCATCACTCTCCTGCTCTATTTTGGCTTGGATTACAAAAACTGGCTATAGCTTGCTTTAATTAGGCCTAACCGTGCTTTCAACTCTGCAGGTGCAATTAAAGCATTATGTTTAGCAATATAAGTATTGTTGTAAATGAAGGTGTGAGGCGGACACTAAGGTAGCCACCCCACAGATCAGAATCATAGTTATAGGATATAAGCATTGTATTAGTAATAAGAATAGTTAAGTCAAGGTGCCGAGGTATAAAAGGTAGTTAAGGGCAAGAAGCCCAGTTTGAATTAAGTTTGAATTTAACCACCGGCCTCCGCAGAAACCGTGCGTTTCTGATCGGTTACCAAACACCGCTTTCGAGGGCGCAACTTCACTTTGGCAGCGAAGAGCGAAAGGTTTGAAGCGAAGTTGCGAAAGCTCGCGGCGAAGTTGAGCGACCGAGGTAAGCGCACGGCTCGCCAGCAAGCGTGTCGGCACTTTTTCTTCGACGATCACGTGTGTCAGGGAAGATAAAGCGATGGACAAGGAAGATAAAGCAATGGACATAACCCTAAGTCGGCAGTGGAGAGCTAGGGCTCAAGACAGTGCGGCAGGGCCTTTACGTAAGAAAACAGAGTAGGGTAGTGAATAATAACTACTGAGAAGGAACCATGAATAAAGCAATATTCACAAAGAAGTCTGCTAATCTTTTTTATTTCTTATTTACACAAATCTCGGGCACCGTGGCTGGCCGGTGTTCAACATAACCCCCATCCCTTACCTTAAGTGTGGTGTGTAGTGCTATGAAGCCTTATCCCGCCGCCCGTGAGAGCAATCCCAGCTTTTAGTGTGTGCGTGTGTTGAGACGAACTCCAGCAGCGAACGCCCGCGATGCCATCGAGCGCTGAAGGTCAGCACGGTCGTTCGGGATATACACCGCTTTCCCGCAAGGCGCGTTCACACGAGGAGTGAATGCGTGTGGGTATTCTTAGTTAGGCAAACCCTTGAGTGTAACAGGCGATAAGGAGAAAAGAAAATATTATAGATGGGTAAAATGGATATCTAGGGTATTAAGCAGTCGGGCCTATCTTAGCAAATACATTCTAACACAGGGTGTGATAGTGGACAAAGTGAAAGCCTGCAAGAGTGAGGAGACAAAAATATGTGCTAAATAAAACGCGAACAAAAAGCAACATAACGGTCGGGCGAGGTCAAGACCACGCTTGCATACGGGTGCGCAGTCGCGCGCCGTAGTCGGCGTCGAAGTGCCGTTAAGGAGTCGCGGCAGCGGCTGTACGGTGGGTCGAATTCAGCTCACGCGGGGTGAAAAGCTGAATCGTCAGTACAGTCGATACAAACAGTGACAGCAGGTGTTTTTTTTTTTTTGTGGAGTGGAGGCATGGAAAAGCAAAAGAAATATGAAATAATAAGAAACAAAAGATAAGTGAATAAACAAGTATAAAATAAAGGACGACAAGGATTATATATATACATATGTATATTTAATGTAATGGGAAAACAAAATAAATTAATAATGCCTACAAGCCGGAATAATGACAATGATAACAATCAAAGAGCAACTGTGAAGCGACTAAGAGTGAACAATTAACTTGCGAAACTGCGCCAGTGGTGTGGTTTCCTTTTTTTTATTTTATTGAACTGAGATAAATAAACGTACGGAACGAGAGTCACCCAGCCACCAACCACGAGAACCGAGCTAGAGGCCACAAGAGGAAAAAGGCGACGCCGACTTCAGCGAAGGGCACCTAGAAGGAGTAAGAAAACGTAAAATGGAGTCAGGTGAGTGCCGAAAATCCGGGTAGGCGTGCGCTGGATCCACCAGCGGCTGGAAAACTAAGGGCGCGTAAAGGAGCTGCGTAAGCGGCTATTGACCTACGTGCAGGATGGTAGCCATTCCCCTGAAATTTTGGGCTGCCAAAACATTAGAGCCACCCTCCTGGAGCGCCCCACCCGATGTTGGCGGATGGCCGTCAAAAATAGAAGCCCGACCTGAGGAGCTCACAACTGTACGAGCGTAAACAGATTCCGACCTCAAGCTTAACCGACAAAGGCATGAGATCGGAAGGGATGTAGCCCGCCGAGCAACGGTGACCAACGCCGAGATAGGATGGGCCCCTGCTGATCCGGGTAGTGCCCCTTATGCTCCCAAGCCGTATCCTTAGTCGAAGGCTAGGCCACTTTCAAACGTCCGTTAGTCGGGTATCCTAGTCCTAGAGGAGCGGGCCATCACATATGGCATTGCCCTCGATCGCATGCTTACGCATGCTCGTTGGTTTTTGAGTAATGGGCTGAGGGATTTCTTGGTGTTCTTCCTGCTACCGCGCTGTTTTGAAAGGCTTGAGGACGATATCCGGTCCCGCCGGCAGCGCGAGGGGGTGGATTTCAAGGAATACCTAATAGAGCTGAGTCAGGTCGCCATGAGTAGCGCAGAATGGCAGTACAGTCCACGGGGGGACACGTCAACCCGTTCAGGTCTACGCCATGCGGGTCCGGGGCGACCATTGTGGACAGAAGGGTCCCCGCCCCGCCTCGCCTACAGTGGTCCCTGCCGAGGTTGCCCATCAGATGATGAGCCAAGAGACCGGAACCGAGAACGATCCGCGGAGGGCATGTCGCATGTGCGCACAAGAGGGGCATGTCGCAGGTGCGCACAAGAGGGGCACTTCGCCAGGGAGTGTCCCAACGTGTCCTATTTTGTTGGGTATGTGGGAACCGGGACAGGAGTAGCCAGTTGTAATGCCGCCGCACGGAGGCGGGAAATGGGAAACGGCATCGCTTAGGTAAGGATCGGGTCGACGCCGACACACACGTGACCAAGTAATATGACACCCACTGAAGGTGGACGGTGGCCGAATCGTCGCTGCAGTGGAGATTGGCTGGCGAATGATGCCTGCGACAATCGACACCGGAGCCACTCGCAGCCTTGCCTACGCAACTGGGCGATTCGGGGAAGAGCGGAGGACGTGCAGACGCGCATTCGTCTGGCAGATGGGTCCACGCTGGTAGTAGGGAGGGCATTGTGGTATGACGTTGTCCTAGCGGGGAAGATGATCAGAATGTCGATACTCATAATGCCCTCGATGCTAGACCACGTCATCCTAGAGATGGATTTCTTGGATGCAATGGGCCCCACAATTCGCTCCGGCAATGCAGAGCTGGTCCTGGAGACGGTGATGGCACCGGTCGCGGGCCTGGGATGAGCGAAGAGCCGAAAAAAGGCCTCCCGCTTAAGGGAAAGGAAGCACCTGCTCGGCAACTGGATAGAGGAGACACGAAGAAGGATCCGAGGGAAGGACTCCCATATCAGGGAAAGGGAGCACCTGCTCGGCAACAGAATGGGCAAGACAAAAAGAAAGAACCGAAGAAAGGCATCCCACTTCAGGGAAAGGGAGCACCTGCTCGGCAACCGGATGAAAAGGACACGAAGCGGGAACCGAAGGAAGGCCTGCTCTGCAACCAAAGGGAAAGGACTCGAAAGAGGGAGAGAAGAAGGGGCCTCACTCAGGATCGGACCGAGCGAATGCCCGAAAGGAGACGAGTAGAATTACAGCAGTGGAGCCTCATGCGTCCGCCTACCAAGACGATATCATGGTGATAGGAGCGACCAGAGAGTAACACATAAAGAATTTCAGGGAGGTATTCCGCCGGTTGAGGGCGGCCAAACTCAGGCTATGGGTCGCAAATGGGTCGCAGGTATGCGTTCCAGGATCGCCGAAGAGCCAGCCAAGTTCCCGGACTACATATAAGCAAATGGGCAGCTGTATAGGCATTTTGGGCACCGGACGGACGACGAGGAATTCATTCCTGGGAAGCTATGTGTGGTCAGTGGTCAACGGCAGAGGGTATTGCAGGATGTCATGATCAGAGGTCGCAAATAACAGTCAACACTTTCGGGTTGTCTGGAAAAAAATTGTTTTTGTAGGAGTGAATGAATAAGGGAGAAAGAATACACACAAAGTTCTGTTTCTGCGCTGCAGACCCTAGGCACGAGCAACTGAACACTGAACAGAAAATATAGCTGCAAAAGTATCTTTTGTGAATATGCATGTATGCACTTGCGTGCTTGTGTGTGTCTAACGAAATTGCATACATGCATAACCGTTTTATGTCGTGCCCTCTTTTTCTCTCTTTCTCTCTCTCGCTCTAGCTTTCATTGATATCGTCACATGACAACAACAACCAAAAAAAACACTTTTCGCTTCCATTTTTTTTGTTATGCTTTTCGACAAGCACACATTTTCTGTGCGCTCGACCGAATGTGTCTTGTGAAGATACTGTTAGACAGAACAGTGTGTATTGCTCAACCAGAAACACGAAACAGAGTTCACAAGCGCAACGAAATAAAGTGTTCGATGAAGAGCGAAACCGAAACTGCTTTGTTTTTCCGATTTTTTTATGTGCAGATCGCATTGAAAATATATGTGTTGACTGTTATTTGCGACCTCTGGTCATGATGCACCCACGGCCGGGCATCAAGGCATGAGGAAAACAGTGTCAAGGTTGGCCCAGAGGTTCTACTGGCTGGATATTTTCCGCGACGCCGCCAAGTATATGAAGTGCTGCGATGTCTGCAGAAGTTCAAGAGCGATCAACTCAAGGTCGCCTGCTGACGAGGCAGGTAGCAGGGCCGATGGCGGTGCTTTGCGCCGATTTTGCCAGGCCCCTTCCACGGTCGAGACATGGCACAACGATGTTACTGGTGTTTCATTAATGCCTTCTCAAAGTGGGGGAAACTGGTCCCATTCAGGAGGGCTACGGCGGCGCACTTGCAGACGGCGTTCCGAGAAAGGATTTTGAGTAGATTCGGGGTGCTCAAGAAGCTTGTGTGTGACAACGGTTGGCAGTTTAAAAGCCGTAGCTTCAAGTCTTCTCTGGAGTTCCTGGGTGTAGAGGTCCAGTACTGAACTGAAAGGACCAACAGAACTGTTAAGGCTGTGATAGCGCAGTTTATCGAAGGCTATCAGAGTTCGTGGGAAGAGATCGTGCCTGAGATATCGCGAGTGGTCAATAAAAGTGTTGCGGACTCCCGTTTTTTTGATGCAGGGTAGAGAGCCGCGGTTGCCCGCTGCTCTGTGCGATCAGGTTACTCCGGGGTCTGCAACTAGTGCTCTTGACCCCAAGACAAAGGCGGATGGGTTGAGGGAGCTCCTTTATGTCGTCCACAGAAATTGAAGCGCGCTTGAAAGGACCACGGCAGGCACTACAACTTACGGAGACGACAGTGGAGTCCTTCGTTGGATTCGATAGCCCTGTTACGGCAGTACCAACTGTCCAACGCTGGCCCCTATCGGGTTATCTAGTTCGCCTAACATTGTACGACTCGTGAAGCCAGGCGAGCGAAAGAAGAGGGTGGCCAATATTTCGCAGCTGAAGGCTTTCTACCACACAGATCATGATTACAGTTATAGGATATAAGCATTGTATAGTGTATAAGCATTGTATTAGTAATAAGAATAGGTGTCGGCACTTTTGCAGCGACGATAAGAGTAAGTAGACGTGTGTCAAGAAAGGTAAAGCGATGGGCATAGCCCTAAGGGGGCAACGGAACGCTAGGGCTCCAGACAGTGCGGCAGGGCCTTTACGTAAGAAAACAGAGAAGGGTAGTGAATAATAACTACTGAGAAGGAACCATGAATAAAGCAATGTTCACAAAGAAGTCAGCTAATCCTTTTTATTTCTTATTTAGACTAATCTTGGGCACCGTGGCTATCATAGATGGGTTAAATGGACATCTAGGGTATTAAGCAGTCGGGCCTATCTTAGCAAATACATTCTAACACAGGGTGTGATAGTGGACAAAGTGAAAGCCTGCAAGAGTGAGGAGACAAAAATATGTGCTAAATAAAACGCACAAAGCGAACAAAAAGCAACATAACGGTCGGGCGAGGTCAAGACCACGCTTGCATACGGGTGCGCAGTCGCGCGCCGTAGTCGGCGTCGAAGTGCCGTTAAGGAGTCGCGGCAGCGGCTGTACGGTGGGTCGAATTCAGCTCACGCGGGGTGAAAAGCTGAATCGTCAGTACAGTCGATACAAACAGTGACAGCAGGTGTTTTTTTTTTGGTGGAGTGGAGGCATGGAAAAGCAAATGAAATATGAAACAATAAGAAACAAAAGATAAGTGAATAATCAAGTATAAAATAAAGGACGACAAGGATTATATATATACATATGTATATTTAATGTAATGGGAAAACAAAAAAATTTAATAATGCCTACATGCCGGAATAATGACAGTGATAACAATCAAAGAGCAACTGTGAAGCGACTAAGAGTGAACAGTTAACCTGCGAAACTGCGCCAGTGGTGTGGTTTCCTTTTTATACCCTGAACCCATTAAAAATGGCTAAAAAGGGTATAATGTTTTTGTGCAAATGTATGTAACAGGCAGAAGGAAGCATATATATATTCTTGATAAGCATCAATAGCCGAGTCGATCTAGCCATGTCCTTCTGTCTGTCCGTATGTGTGAACGCAAGGATCTCAGAACCTGTAAGAGCTAGCGAAATTTTAGCTGTAGGTCCTCCTAGTGCCCGCGCAGATCAAATTTTTTTTTCGATATTTGATAACATGCCCCGTTTTCAAGTAATCGATAAAAATCGATATCGATATCATGTTTTTTGAGTAATTTCGGCAAATAATATGAGCTAGAGTCACCAACCTTGACATGTTGCTTCAAGAAAAGTATATATATATATCAAGTATCTTAAATTTTATACATATTGCCACCTCCCCGCTACCATCACAAAGCAATTAATCATGTTAGTAAAGTAACTTGTATTGCCTACCTATTTAAGCCACAATTTAAATGCATTTGACATTTTGAGAATACACGAATATTTTATAGCATTATACAATAAGATAGTAGATCTTTCATCAAGATTGGTTAAGAAACACTAAAGTTATGTGCGCACGTGTTAGCAGCAGCTAGCGCAAATTCCTATAATTTCAGTATACATGTACACACACACATTCATGCGCGTCTGCTTTGAATTCTATCAACAGCGTTGCAATTGCGATTGTATTGTTTTCTGTGCTGTTATTTTAATTGGTTTTTTTTATCATTTAAACTCAATTATTTGTGTGGCTCTTGAGTAGAGGCGGCGGCAAGTGGTGCGGTTAGTTGCGAGTTCGAACCCTGCCATAGGAACAATTTTTTTTTATTTTAATTTTTCTTTATTACTACTAAAGCAAAGGAGCGCGTAGCACGAGCTGCATTTGGTGTAGGAAAAATAGGGTTAAGGGAATCCCCTAGTCGGGACCTCCTGACTAGAACCACTTACTTGTTTTTATTTTATTAAACTGAGAAAAATAAACCTACGGAACGAGAATCCCCCAACCACCAACCACGAGAACCGTGCTAGAGGTCACAAGAGTCGGAGGCTAGGCCACTTTTTAACGTTCCTGAATAAGTCCGGTAGTCGGGTATGAGGTATGATGGTCGATTGGACCCACTTGAATTCCTAGAGGACCTAGAGAAACCGGCCATCACATATGGCATTGCCCTCGATCGCATGCTTAGGGCAATGAGCGAAGTATTTTGAGACCGGGCCGCTCGTTGGTTTTTGAGTAGTGGGCTGAGGGATTTCTTGGTGTTCTTCCTGCTACCGCGCTGTTTTTAAAGGCTTGAGGACGATATCCGGTCCCGCCGACAGCGCGAGGGGGAGGATTTCAAGGAAGACCTGTTAAAGCTGAGGGCTTTAATACAACACGCCAGATATGAGCAGGAGCAGCAGCTGCTCTAGACGAGAATGCCGCCCCCGAATACAGGCTCTACGTGTGACGGCAAGATTTCTCCACCTTGTCCCAGCTGCCGCAGATGGCTGTGAAGTGTTAGACGGTCATGAGGCAGAGGTCGGAAGCAAGTCGGTGAGTCTGGTGGCCATGAGTCCGGGTAGGGCAAAATGGGGAAGGACAGTACAGCCCACGGGGGGACACCTCAACCCGACCCGGTCTACGCCTAGCGGGTCCGGAGCGACCGTTGTGGACAGAAGGGTCCCCGCCCCACCCGCAGTGGCACATGCGAAGGTTGCCCATCAAATGATGAGCCAAGAGACCGGAACCGAGAACGATCCGCGGAGGGCATGTCGCAGTAGCGCACAGGGGGGCACTTCGCCAGGGAGTGTCCCAACGCAAGTGCGTATTCGCAGCCGAAGGCTTTCTACCACACAGATCATGATTACAGTTATAGGATATAAGCATTGTATAGTGTATAAGCATTGTATTAGTAATAAGAATAGTATATAAGCATTGTATGAGTAATAAGAATAGGTGCCTAGGTATTGAAGGTAATTAAGGGCAAGGAGCCCAGTTTGAATTAAGTTTGATTTTAAGCACCGGCCTCCGCAGCAACCGTTCGTTTCTGATCGGTTACACAACGTCGCCCTCGAGGGCGCAACTTCACTTCGGTGGCGAAGAGTGAAAGCTCCAAAGCGAAGTTGCGAAAGCTCGCGGCGAAGTTGAGCGACCGAGGTAAGCGCACGGCTCGCCAGCAGCGTGTCGGCACTTTTGCAGCGACGATAAGAGTAAGTAGACGTGTGTCAAGAAAGGTAAAGCGATGAGCATAGCCCTAAGGGGGCAACGGAACGCTAGGGCTCCAGACAGTGCGGCAGGGCCTTTACGTAAGAAAACAGAGAAGGATAGTGAATAATAACTACTGAGAAGGAACCATGAATAAAGCAATGTTCACAAAGAAGTCAGCTAATCCTTTTTATTTCTTATTTAGACTAATCTCGGGCACCGTGGCTGGCCGGTGTTCAACATAACCCCCATTCCTAACCTTAAGTGTGGTGTGTAGTGCTATGAGGCCTTATCTCGTCGCCCGTGAGAGCAATGGGATTGCTCTTAGTGCTTTTAGTGTGTGCGTGTGTTGAGACGAGCTCCAGCAGCGAACGTCCGCGATACCGTCGAGCGCTGAAGGTCAGCACGGTCGTTCGGGATATACACCGCTTTCCCGCAAGGCGCGTTCACACGAGGAGTGAATGCGTGTGGGTATTCTTAGTTAGGCATACCCTAGAGTGTAAGAGGCGACAAGGAGAAAAGAAAAAAAAAGGAGAAAAAAAAAGAAAAGAATAATAAAATGGATATCTAGGGTATTAAGCAGTCGGGCCTATCTTAGCAAATACATTCTAACACAGGGTGTGATAGTGGACAAAGTGAAAGCCTGCAAGAGTGAGGAGACAAAAATGTGTGCTGAATAAAACGCACAAAGCGAACAAAAAGCAACATAACGACGTCAAGATCACGCTTGCATACTGGTGCACAGACGCGCGCCGTAGTCGACAACGGCGTCGAAAGGCTGTTAAGGCGTCGCGGCAGAGGCTGTACGGTGGGTCGAATTCAGCTCACGCGGGGTGAAAAGCTGAATCGTCAGTACAGTCGATACAAACAGTGACAGCAGGTGTTTTTTTTTTGGTGGAGTGGAGGCATGGAAAAGCAAAAGAAATATGAAACAATAAGAAACAAAAGATAAGTGAATAAACAAGTATATATATTTAAGTATGTATATTTAATGTAATGGGAAAACAAAAATATTTAATAATGGCTACAAGCCGGAATAATGACAGTGATAACAATCAAAGAGCAACTGTGAAGCGACTAAGAGTGAACAGTTAACCTGCGAAACTGCGCCAGTGGTGTGGTTTCCTTTTTATACCCTGAACCCATTAAAAATGGCTAAAAAGGGTATAATGTTTTTGTGCAAATGTATGTAACAGGCAGAAGGAAGCATATATATATTCTTGATAAGCATCAATAGCCGAGTCGATCTAGCCATGTCCTTCTGTCTGTCCGTATGTGTGAACGCAAGGATCTCAGAACCTGTAAGAGCTAGCGAAATTTTAGCTGTAGGTCCTCCTAGTGCCCGCGCAGATCAAATTTTTTTTTCGATATTTGATAACATGACCCGTTTCCAAGTAATCGATAAAAATCGATATCGATATCATGTTTTTTGAGTAATTTCGGCAAATAATATGAGCTAGAGTCACCAACCTTGACATGTTGCTTCAAGAAAAGTATATATATATATCAAGTATCTTAAATTTTATACATATTGCCACCTCCCCGCTACCATCACAAAGCAATTAATCATGTTAGTAAAGTAACTTGTATTGCCTACCTATTTAAGCCACAATTTAAATGCAATTGACATTTTGAGAATACACGAATATTTTATAGCATTATACAATAAGATCTACTGCTGAATTTCATCAAGATTGGTTAAGAAACACTAAAGTTATGTGCGCACGTGTTAGCAGCAGCTAGCGCAAATTCCTATAATTTCAGTATACATGTACACACACACATTCATGCGCGTCTGCTTTGAATTCTATCAACAGCGTTGCAATTGCGATTGTATTGTTTTCTGTGCTGTTATTTTAATTGGTTTTTTTTATCATTTAAACTCAATTATTTGTGTGGCTCTTGAGTAGAGGCGGCGGCAAGTGGTGCGGTTAGTTGCGAGTTCGAACCCTACCATAGGAACAATTTTTTTTTATTTTAATTTTTCTTTATTACTACTAAAGCAAAGGAGCGCGTAGCACGAGCTGCATTTGGTGTAGGAAAAATAGGGTTAAGGGAATCCCCTAGTCGGGACCTCCTGACTAGAACCACTTACTTGTTTTTATTTTATTAAACTGAGAAAAATAAACCTACGGAACGAGAATCCCCCAACCACCAACCACGAGAACCGTGCTAGAGGTCACAAGAGTCGGAGGCTAGGCCACTTTTTAACGTTCCTGAATAAGTCCGGTAGTCGGGTATGAGGTATGATGGTCGATTGGACCCACTTGAATTCCTAGAGGACCTAGAGAAACCGGCCATCACATATGGCATTGCCCTCGATCGCATGCTTAGGGCAATGAGCGAAGTATTTTGAGACCGGGCCGCTCGTTGGTTTTTGAGTAGTGGGCTGAGGGATTTCTTGGTGTTCTTCCTGCTACCGCGCTGTTTTTAAAGGCTTGAGGACGATATCCGGTCCCGCCGACAGCGCGAGGGGGAGGATTTCAAGGAAGACCTGTTAAAGCTGAGGGCTTTAATACAACACGCCAGATATGAGCAGGAGCAGCAGCTGCTCTAGACGAGAATGCCGCCCCCGAATACAGGCTCTACGTGTGACGGCAAGATTTCTCCACCTTGTCCCAGCTGCCGCAGCTGGCTGTGAAGTGTTAGACGGTCATGAGGCAGAGGTCGGAAGCAAGTCGGTGAGTCTGGTGGCCATGAGTCCGGGTAGGGCAAAATGGGGAAGGACAGTACAGCCCACGGGGGGACACCTCAACCCGACCCGGTCTACGCCTAGCGGGTCCGGAGCGACCGTTGTGGACAGAAGGGTCCCCGCCCCGCCCGCAGTGGCACATGCGAAGGTTGCCCATCAGATGATGAGCCAAGAGACCGGAACCGAGAACGATCCGCGGAGGGCATGTCGCAGTAGCGCACAGGGGGGCACTTCGTCAGGGAGTGTCCCAACGCACGTGTTGTTGCGTATGTGGGAACCGGGATGGGAAAAGCCAGTTGTAATGCCGCCACACGGAGGCGGGAAATGGGAAACGGCATCGCTTAGGTAAGGATCGGGTCGACGCCGACACACACGTGACCAGGTAATAGGACACCCACTGAAGGCGAACGGTGGCCGAATCGTAGCTGCGGTGGAGATTGGCGGCCGAACGATGCCTGCGAAAATCGACACCGGAGTAAAGGTTGCGTATGCACGTGGTTGATTTGGGGAAGAGCGGGGCACGGGATGAGCGAAGAGCCGAAAGAAGGCCTCCAATGTCAGGGAAAGGGAGCACATGTTCGGCAACCGAATGGAAAAGACACAAGGAAGGAACCGAAGGAAGGCCTTCTTCGTCAGAGAAAGGGAGCACCTGATCGGAAACCGGATGGAGGAGACACGAAGAAGGAACCGAAGAAAGATCTCCCCTGTCAGGGAAATGGAACACCTGCTTGAGGAGGCACGCAGAAGGAACCGAAGGAGGCCTCCCATATCAGGGAAAGGGAGCACGTGCTCGGCAACCAAAGGGAAAGGACACGTAAGAGGGAGCGAAGAAGTGGCCTCACTCGGGATCGGACCGAGCGCACGAGGATCCCAAAAGGAGACGAGTAGAATTACAGCAGCGGAGCTACGCTGGTCATGGAGGCGCAGGGAGAAAAGGTGCCACGAAACAGACGCAGTAGGAGCTATGGCTAGGATCGACCGGGACGCAGGGGATCGGGAGCAGCTGCCAGAGTGATGCAATCATGTAGTTCTATATTGAATCGGAGTGGTGCACGGATAAGGCGTGATAAGAGAGGGCAGAGTGGCCGGCGGATCCGGATCCCTAACTAAGGGAGTTGCTGGAGTTGGAACTGGCACTCTTTGAAGGTCTGTAGGGGGTCTCGCATATCGCGGAGCACGAGATCCGGCTGAAGGATGACAGGCCATTGAAGCAAAGGTACTATCCGAAGAATTCAGCCATGTAGAGGGTGATCGACGAGCAGGTGGATGAGTTGATCCAGGCAGGTGGATGAGTTGATCCAGGCAGGTGACATCGTGGCGTAGTCCGCACAGCACCCCAATCGTCTTAGTCAAGAAGAAGACTGGCGAATAGCGCAAGTGTCCTGTATTCTGTCCCTCAGATTAATCACATCCTTGAGCGTATGCATCACGCCCGGTTAATTTCTGCTTTAGTTTTGAAACCCGGGTATTGGCAGATACCGATGGCAGCCGATAGTGGGGAACGCATGGCATTCACAACCCAGGAGGAGGTCTATTCCAATGGCGGGTGATGCCGTTCAGACTTCACTCGGCGTGTGCAACCTTCCAGCGAGCATTGAACAAGGTAATAGGGCCGGAGATGGAGTCTCATGCGTTCGCCGGTTGAGGGCGGCCAAACTTAGGCTAAACAGGAAGAAGTGCAGCTTCTTCAGGGAGCGGCTGGACCAGCTGGGATATGTTATTTGCGGGGAAGGGATACGTACTGATCCAGAGAAGGTGGTGGCGATACGTAATCTTAGGGCCCCAACTAATTGTCTCGGGATGGCTTCATGGTACAGGCGTTGTTTCGTACCCAGCTTCGCAACTCAGGGACAGCCGCATACGGCGCTCCTAAAAAAGGCGCGGAAATGGTCATGGGGTGAGGAACAGGAGGAGGCTTTGCGTCAATTGAAGGATAGCTTCTGGCACTCTAGTGGCTCAACTCGATCGAGAGCCCTTTAGGGCTCAACGTCGTGGCTGATGCACTATCAAGGCATCCTCTAGAGACCTGTCAGCAGGCAGTGGTGGCCGAGTCACCCTGCAAATAGGTCGTGCCAGGATCGCGGGAGAGCCAGCCAAGTTCCCGGACTACATAGAAGAAAATGGGAAGCTGTATAGGCATTTTGGCCACCGGACGGACGACGAGGAATTCATTCCCGGGAAGCTATGTTGGGTTAGTGGTCAACGGTAGAGGGTACTGCAGGAATGACATGCTAAGGCAGGTAGCAGAGCCGATGGCGGGGACTTGCGCTGATTTCGGCAGGGTCCTTTCACGGTCGAGACATGACAGCAAGGTGTTACTGGTGTTCCATGATGCCTGGATGTTGGTAAAGCTGGGCCCATTCAGGAGCGCACTTGCAAATGGCGTTCCGAGAAAGCCGCGGTTTCCCTCTGTTCTGTATGATCAGGTTACTCCGCGGTCCGCATATGGTGCACTGGACCCCAGGACAAAGCAGATAGGTTGAGGGAAGTCTTTTATATGGTCCACAGCAATTTGCAGCGCGCTTCAAAGGACCACGGCAGGCACTACAACTTGCGGAGACGAGAGTAATAATGATATTAAACTTTGATTGTATTGTTATAAATGTTCCACTTTGATAGTGTTATAAATATTTCACTTTGATTGACAAGAGCACGTCTGTGTTTGTTTGCATTGTTCTTTAGAATGATTTTATTCAAAGTCAATATAATGCACTTAGCCTATGGATACATGGATATACTTGTGCTGTTATTGGTCAACAGCTACAAAGAGAGGGAGAGTGAGTAGCTTGCATATGCCTGTGTTAGTGAGCATATATATGTTGATCATGGAATGCGCTCAGACGGAGCGTGGGATTTGCAGCGTAAGCATAAACGGTCAGCTAGAGAGGCTAGTGAACCGTGCTGCGTAATATGAGCCAGACCTAATACATAAAGTGCCTCTGGGCTTGGTTAATGTATAATTGTTATTGTATGCAACAAAGTGCCGCATACATTATATTTAATTACAGGATGTTCATTTCAGGCATATACACACTACACCTCCCCTTTTAGAGGAATAACGTAATATACTGTAGTTTTTTTTAATTGATTGTCATGTTTGAAAAAGTGTAAAAATGATTAAAATTTGTTTTAAAATATTAGGATATAAAAATATAAAAATTAAAAATTAAAAAAACTTTTTTTGTGTTTTGTTTTGGCTGATCAGGCCGTTTTTATATATATATATTATTATTTTTTCTAGTTATTTCTAAATCTTAGAGACAATTTTAAATGTATTATGAATTGAAGATATTTAATCTTTCTTTATGAACTGTTTGCTTTTTACCTATTTTATCTTTTATTGTATTGTTATCTCTATCTTCTATTCCTATTACTTCATAGTGGCCTAAATAAACTGGTTCTAATTTATGGCCACTATCGTTTCCTAATAAAACTTTATCTCCTATTTTTAATTTTAAGTTGATAACCCTATTATCATAATATTCTTTATTTTTTGCTTTATGTTTTTTAAACATTATCCTAGCTCTTTTATGTGCCTGTTCTAGTCTAAACTTGGTTGCCTTAGCGTAGTCATCTATATTATATATAGGGTCAATATTATCTATTTTATTAAAGTATTTTGGCAAGTTGCTCTGTTTGCCGAAAACTTACTCATATGGGCAATAGTTATGTGCCATAGAGGGGGTCGAGTTGAAACAGTAAACAAAATATTGGAGCCATACATCCCAATCAGTTTTATCAACCGATATATAAGAACGTATGTATTCGTTGAAAGTTCTATGACTTCTCTCTACTGTTCCAACTGTCTGGTGGTGGTGTGCTGTAGACGTTAAATTGTCTATCTTAAAGTATTTGCACAGAATTTTTATATTCAGTTCCCATGTCCGAAATGAACTTCTTCATCGGACCGAACTTCAGTATAAAAGATTCAAATATTGCTTTTGCAACTGTCTTAGCGGATTTGTTTGGTACTGGATAGCTACAAGATATTTTGTTAAATCGCATATGTCGCAATGTAATTGCATATTCGTTACCATTTTCGGATTTCGGAAGTGGACATATAGTATCCACTAGCACTAGCAAATATCTTTTCGCTCGGTGCCAGTTTGAGTTGGCTGATCTCATGTATACCGGCTTCTTTTTCAAGCCTTTGGCAAAACTGGCCTAAGTCAAATGTTCCATTGATGTACAGATCGCTAACATCAATTCTTGCTATAATTTTTTTCCATGTTTAAAGAAAAATATTCTATTTGATATCAGCAAGGCCACTACTTTTCGTGCTTCATCATTACAAATGACTTCATATACGTTGGGCTTAGAAGCTTTGTCAAAAGTTTGGTAGTGACTTTCAGGACTTTAACTTGTAAATCTTTGAGTTCTTGAACGGTCATTCTTAATAACGCATCCGCTACATGATTATCCTTACCCTTAAGATATTATATTGTAAATTCATATTCTTCTAGTTCTAATCTCATTCGTGTTAGTTTTGAGCTTGGGTTTACCATTGAGAATAAATAAGTTAACGGTATGTGATCTGTTTTTACTATGAAATGTTTGCCATTAACGTATGGACGAAAATGTTTTATTGCCCAGTGGATTGCTGTTAACTCTTGTTCTGTTGTTGATTTTGCGCTCTCGCCTTTTTTGAAGGTTCTTGAGGCGTATGCTACTGGTAGATCTGTACCATTGTGTTCTGTGTAAGAACTGCTCCGCACGCTTGTTTACTTGCGTCGGTAGTAATGCAAAATGCCTTGATGAAATCGGGGTATTGTAGCAATGACGGCTTAATTAATTCTCTTTTTAAATATTCAAAAGCTGGCTGACATTCAGCTGTCAATTCGAATTTTACATTATTTTAGCATAAACGTGTTATGTGACGAGAATAATCCAAGAAGTTTTTAATAAAATGTCTGAAATAATTGCAAAATGCAACAAATCATCTAGCGCTATCTGCATCCGTTGGGACTGGATACTTCTCAATGACATCGTATTTTTTGTCATCTGGTAAGATGCCCTTGTCAGTGCACTTGTGACCTAGAACAGTTACTTCGTGCATGAAAAATGAGCATTTCTCTGGATGTAGCTTAAGGTTGTGTTTCCGACACATATCAAAAACATTTGTTAGGTTTTTCATCATGTGTTTTTCGGAACAACCTATAACTATCAAGTCATCCATATTGGCAAGCTTGAGAAGGTTCAAGACCTGAAAATGCTATTGTCATCATTTTTTGAAATAAGTAATAACGATAGGAGCCATTGCTCGTGGAAAAATACGTTATATTTCGAGAATCTTTATAAAGTTCAATCTGGTGGAATCCAGACATTAGGTCGTCCTAGTTGATCAAGAATATCTTCTATTCTTGGAAGTGGGAACTTATCCGCTAGTAGTTTTTTATTAATCTGACGATAGTCTACTACTAGTCGCCATCTTTTGTCAGTCGAACCTGGTAAGGGTTTCTTAGGTATCAGCAAGAGTGGGCTGTTGTATTCAGATACAGATGGTTCTTTTTGGCGATTTTTTCGCGTATTAATTCATCTACCTGAGATTTAATTTCTTCTTTATGTGTATGTGGAATTCTATAATTTTTATGTGTTCAGGCTCCACGTCTTTTAATCTCAACTTTTGTTTATAAAAGTTATTTGTAGTGATTGTTTCTGATTCTAGTCCGAAAATGTCAGTGTAAAGTTTATTTAATAGTTTAGCAAATTGTTGGGGAACATTTTTATTTAATTTTGCTAATACTTGATTTTGTCTTTCTACATTAGGTGGGTGTAGAATATTGTAATTACTGAGTGGCTCATAGGAAATACTTTCAAAGTCTACTATTTCATTAGTATTTGTGGTGTTTAATGGTCGGATGTAAGTGCTTGTTGAATACACGCACTGTAATACACGCTCCAATAGAAATACCATTTTTTATTTCTTGATTGGGTATAAAAACTTGTTGTTCAATTGATTTTATTTTAATTTGTCTAACTACTTCAGTTTGGGCTGGTAGTAGAGTGGAATTGGTTCCGATGGTCTGATTATTCACCAATTTTGATGTGCTTGTAAATCTAACAGACATTTGTATTTCGCGAGGAAATCAATGCCGATAATCCCATCACATGGTATTGGAAATTTATCGTGCACGATATGAAAATTATGAGGAATAATGTAGTTGTCTGACCTTATTTCGACATAGGCAAGTCCAATAGAATTTATTGTACTTCGCCAATTCCTGTTATTTGTGTAATGCAGTGTTGGTCTATGTTGTTATAAGTATCTGAACTTAATTGTAAAATGGAAATATCTGCACCTGTATCGATTAAAAGAGTGAGCTTGTTGCCTGTATTTTCGTTTTTAACGGCTATAAATATACTTTTATTATTATTATTAGGATTAACTATAATACATTCATATTATAAATAATACTACAATTAATAACTACAAAAGTGCGCTAGCGTCCAGGCTTTCAGCTCTCCTTTAAAATAATTTCTTTTAAATTTGACTGTCCACATAGCGGACAATTAGGTTTGCAGTCTCCGGTCAGCAGGCGAGCGTGGGTGACGCTGCAATGTCCGATCCGGAGGCGAATGAAGATTGCACAGTTCGATCGAGAAAAGTTTCCGGGGAACCGCAATTTAACCAGATGTGGATTGGCCTCCTTATACTAATGTTGAAAAGATGACCAGCTGCCGATTATCTGAGATCGTATATGGTGTTGAATAGCATTTTGCATGTCCTTTTCTGCGGATGGGATTACCGTGAAGGTGGGATACTTCGACATGGATTTAGCTGCAGTATCGGCTAGCTCGTTTCCAATAATACCTTTGTGACTAGGTACCTAAAAAATGTGGAGTTTTGCAGGGGTTTTTATAAGTGAGTCCCGAATCTGGACAATTGTTGGGTTAGAGTTGGAAATGTTGCTTATGGCATCGACAGTAGACAGACATCGGTGCAGATGATAAATTTTCCTTGAGCGTAGTTTATAGCTTTTAGAATGGCTACTGCTTCCGCTGAGAATATCGAGCAATATTCTGGGAGGCATCCAGCAGTAATAGTTTTGCCATTTTGATCGACAAATGCAGTGATATCGTCTGTTTTTGTGGCGTCAGTGAATAACCAAGTTCGGTTTTTATAAATTGGTTTGCAAATAGCTTACGGAAAGATTCATCGTGTGTGCTGCTTTTTGGATATTGGCGTAGCGCGGTGTTGATGGAAGATGTGAGCAGAAGCCACGGTGGTGCTGTTGGCTTTCTAACCGGAGGTGGTGACATAATGTTGAGTTCTCTGGAGAGGGCGAAGCATCGAAGTAGTGTGGAGAGGTACTTGCATTTTTTTTTCTTATTGACGGCCTTAAGCATATCGTTTTGAAGTAGTTGGTTTGGAGAGCAGAAAAGCTTTGGTATAAGTTTTGTTGTCGTTTCTGTAATTTTGTCCTCGATAGAGGGCAGACCAGCTTCTGCTAGAATGCACCTTATTGAGGATGCTGGGAAGGCATTAATACTTCGGCGAACAGCAGTATGGTAGGTTGGCTTAAGCATCCGAATGTGTGACTTTGCACACCAACCAAATATTGGCAATGCATATTCTATTTTAGTGTTTAGAGGTTAGGTTTTTAATAATATTCAGTTTTTTTTTTCGATGCTCTCTCTTAAATATATACAATGGTTCTTAAAAGTCATTCTCTTATCGAAGTATACTCCGAGTATCCTAAGAGCCTGGACGCATTCTATGGCAAAATTATTAAAGCTTAAACCAGTATATGTACATCGATTTTTTTTTTGCAGATACGCAGGATTTTAAATTTATTAGATGAAAGGGTCGCACCAGAGACTAGATCCCAATTATGAATTTCCTTAAGTATATTATCAAGAATTATATTAAGTTTAACAATATCTTTAATTTTACTGAAAATTATGGCATCATCTGCGTACATTATAATCTTAATTTCTTTATATTTCAAAACAATTTTGTTAATTTCTTCAAATGCTATAATAAATAAGATTACAGACAGCGGTGATCCTTGAGGAATGCCGTTGTGCAAATGGTGGTAGTTGGATAGTACGTTGTTAATCCTAGCCCGAAATGAGCGCCGGGTCATAAAAGCCTTCACTATATTGAAAATTCTCGCACCCACCCCCCTTTTGCCGAGCTGTTGAAGAACTGTATGGACTCCCACGCGATCAATTGCTTTTTCAAAATCAGTCGCCAATAAGGTGTCATGGTTTTTGGTCGAAAGAGCATCTGACACGAAGTGCTGCAAGTTCAGGAGGAAGTCCATCGTGCTGTTCTTGGGTTTGAATCCTACTTGATTTGGGCTTAGGAATTTATTTTTGGTAATATACCACAAGAGTCTGCGAGCTATCATTTTCTCGAACGTTTTGGTCATGCATGAAAGTAAGGAAATCGTTCGGTAACTGAGAATTCCGATGACGGCTTGTTAAGCTTTGGAATAGGCACTACAATTACCGATTTCCATGAATGGGGATACCGACCCACCATAAACATGCAATAATAAATCCTTAAAAGCTCTACCTTGCCTGAAGCCGGTAGCTGCTTAAGCATAGGATATGAAATACGGTCGTGACCGGGGGTTTTACCCTTGGCTTTTTGTAGCGTAGTTACGAGTTAAAGTTCTGTAAAGTCGTATTCGAGTTGCCTGGCTGACAAGCTAAGGCTGCTGGGAGAGTGCACATATTCGAGGGATAATTTCTTTTGTTGCGTGTATTCGTTATCAAAGTTACTGCTCTTGGAATAGTCTGACCAATTTTTGGCAACTTCGTTGGCGATAACAAAAAGGGAGGTTATTAAAGTGTTGTTCGAGTTAATGCATTTTAGCCGCGGGGCTGGGACTCCCACAAGTGATTTTATGTCAGACCAAATTTGTTTTGCTGTAGACTGAGGTGTTATGTTGGATGTGAAAGTACCAAAGCACTCCCTCTTGGCTTCTTTAACTGCACGTTTGAAGAGCGCATTCGTTTGAAGAGGCAATGAGATTAGTGTCAGAAATTTTATGCTTATAGGCTTGCCAGAGCTGTTGCTTTTTGCCCGTAGATTCCCAAGATTATTATTCCACCAGCGTACTTTTTTTTTGAATGTATGTGGTTTGGTCTGTGGTATTGCAATATTGGCGGCAAATCGGATAGCTTTTGTTATTTTGGCGACTTGGCGTTGGATGTCTGCATTGAACGAAATTGGAGGGTGTTTTTCATAAATGTTACTAAACAGCTCCCAATTTGCTGATTCAATTTTGTATTTTGGAGAGAAGTTTTTTTTTGAAATTGACTTGTTGTAGCAATTGAGTCTCTATTGGGAAATGGTCACTGCCTTGAAAATCAGCCAGGTCTTTCCATTTGAGAAGTGGGGGTAGGGTGGGAGAAATAAAAGTGAGGTCTATATGTGAAAACGTTCTATGGGTGGAAAAGTGTGTTGCAGTGCCATCGTTCAAAAGAGTCAAGTTGGATGCGGAAATTGCACTGATTATTTGTTTTCCTCTGGAGTTGGTGCGACTGGAGCCCCAAAGCAAAACCACAGGAATTGAAATCGCCGGTTAGCATTAGTGGTACATTGAAAGAGTTTATTATTGCATAAAATTCGTTCGAAGAAAATGATTGGGCTGGGGGAATGTAGCTGTTGAGTATGGTTAGTTTTCGGTTAAAGTTTAACTGGATAGCCAAATGCAGAATATTTGAACTAATTATGTTAGGTGGTAAGGAGTGCGGCAGGTGTTTTTTGACATGAATGCCAATTCCTTGTTTAGCATTGAGATTTGCGGTAAGTTGGTAAAGTAACCAAAATATTGTTTGCGGCAATTATGCTTTTAGTGTTGTAGGGTAAATGGGTTTCTCAAAGACATATAATATCTGGACTTTTTCTATTGATTAAGATTGTTAGCTCATCGTAATTATTTATGTAGCCCTTTAAGTTCCATTGTATAACTGTAATAGTCATAAATAGTCAATTTATGAGATATATGTATATGTCTTCAGAGTTTTTTGTTGTTTATTTGTGTATTACTATGAGTCGGACATGGACTCGAAAGAGTCAAGGTTCAGTTTGGAGTGATTAGTAGATTTATAGTTTTGTTTTAAGGATGAATGATTGAGTTTTGTGAATGTGTCAGTATGTGGGTATTTGCTTGTGAGATTATAGAGTTTTTCTGTAGAGTAATTCTCTGCCCCTCGTAAGGCTCGGACAAATTTGCTGGGTATTTTGCCTGCCTCGAAATAAGGTGTGTTTATGTAATTACCAATTCTAGTGCGGATACTGGGATTCAAGTTCATTGGTTATGGACGCGGCAGCGGTTTGGGTGACGTTGTTCAAGATGGAGCCAAAGCTGTTCTGGTTTTGGTTGACATTAGTAATTGGGATTTTGTCTAGGAATTAGGGGATATATTTGTGTTTAATTCATGAGATATCGAGGGGTGTTCGGTTTTTGATGTAACTAAAGATTTCTTAACGAAAGCATCGGTGGTTTATGATAAACTAGATATTGGTAAATTGTAAATTACGAGGTATTGTCTAGAAATTTGTGTTTGCGTTTCTAAAATTTGTTTGTTTGGCCTACCTATTTTAAATACAAATTTAGTGCTGTTGGGGGGTCTACTGGCCCTTTCATGCCAAGTAATCGAGATAATCTTAATCCTCGTATGAAAGTGTCTCATGCCTTGTCTCTGTAAATTTTTTTCAATTTTTGTCGCCAAAAAAGTTCTCTTTAGGTACTTTACTATGACCTGTACTCCATCCAAGATGGTTCAGTTTCCACAATACTAGAATGGTTGAGTAGGGTTGTTGATTTGTCTAACAAAGCAAGTCAACTGCTCTTCAAGAATTGCAATAATGGCTTCTGCCAGTCCTTCAAACTTATTCATGTCTCTGTGTTGTCGATGTTGTTATAGTAACGGATTGAATTATAAATTCTGCAGGGTAGTTTGCACAACCAAAAAGTAGATTTACTTTGACCAAATTTCGTTGGGTGTTATACCCTGAACCCATTACAAATGGGTAAAAAGGGTATAATGTATTAGTGCAAATGTATGTAACAGGCAGAAGAAAGCATCTCTGACCCCATAAAGTATATATATTATTGATCAGCATCAATAGCCGAGTCGATCTAGCCATGTATGTCTGTCCGTCCGTCCGTTCGTCCGTCCGTCCGTCTGTCCGTCCGTATGTACGAACGCAAGTATCTCAGAACCTATAAGAGTGTGAGACTGGAATTTTAGCTGTAGATTCTCCTAGTGCCTGCGCAGATCGAGTTTGTTTCCGATATTCGATAACTTGCCCCGTTTCCAAGTAATCGATAAAATAAAAATAAAAAAATATCAAAATTCTGTTTTTAAACAATTTTGGATTATAATAAGAGCTGGAGTCACCAAACTTGACATGTAGCTTCTAGAATAGTATATATATATCAAGTATCTTTCATTTTATAGCTACCACCACCTCCCCGCTTCTACCACATAGCCATAAACCAAGTTAAAACACCAATTTATGCAGCCCACCAACATAAGTCACAATTTAAATGCAATTGACTTTTTGATAATACACGAATATTCTATAGTAAAATAAGATGTAGAAAATTTCACCAAAATCGGTTAGGAAACACAGAAGTTATTAAATAAACCATGTTATTGCTGGCCGCGAGTTTGGGGCAGCAAGCGAACTTCAAAGAATTTCTTTTTACATGTACACACATTCATGCGCGTCTGCTTTGAATTCTATCAACAGCATTGCAATTGCGATTGTATTGTTTCCTGTGCTGCTATTTTAATTGCTTTTTTTCTCATTAAAGCTCAATTATTGGTGTGGCTCTTGAATAGCGGCGGCGGCAGGTGGAACCTCTTACTTGTTTATTTTTTTATATTTATCTTTATTACTAATAAAGCAAACGAGGGCGTAGCGCGAGCTGCATTTGGTGTTGGAATAAGAGAGTTCAGGGTATCCCCTAGTCGAGAGCTCCCGACTAGAACCTCTTACTTGTTATTATTATATCCTCAATCCATTTAAAATGGGTAAAAGGCTTTGCGCAGATGTATGCAAAAGGCAAAAGGAAGCATTTCAGGCACCATAAAATATGTATAATCTTGAGCAGCATCAATATCAATATCTAGCAATGCACGTCCATCTGTCCGGATGTATGTACGAGTTGATCTCAGAACCTATGAGAGCTGGGGACTTGAAATTTTGAACGTAGGTCTTTTATATTAAATAATAAGGCCGACAATCGTTTTGTTCACCATTAATAAATTAATTGTTAAAAATTAAATGAAGTACCGAATCGAGCCCCTCAGGGTACAGTCAATACGGTACCGCCAACCAAACTGCAGAGACTTATGTTAAGCAAGCAAACAATTTTTCGTCCCTTTTTTGTTACCGTCCACTTGAAAATGGCACCGGCACATTGTAACACTTTGTTGCAGTGGCGTATAGAATTTCCATGAAAAAGCATTCTTAAGGGAATGAGTTGTTGAGACATTGCCACTCTAAGCAGCTACACCCACGTATTCTCGAACTCATGTAGCGAAACAATTAAAGGACGACATTGTCAACATTAAGCTAACAAGATTTTGAAATAAAGAATGTATTTTGTGTAAATTGTTCATGTTGGTACCACTCGGCCACCTTAGTTACCACAACTGGAGCAGCCTGCAACGTCGAAGGACTCACACCCCGATTTGACGAGAGAAAACTATGCTCCCCATTTGCAGACTTTTCAACTTGTGAGTTATATATACAAACACGAAATATACTCTATATAACAAATATTTGTATAACACTAAAATTTAACTGTGTTATATATGTGCATTCAAACCACTACACAGCCCCACTTAACTAAATTAAATAAAACTTGAATTCCTAAATCAAGAAAAAAATCTATTTTATTTAAGACAAATATTACAAACGATCCAGCAGTCTTAAACTTTTGATATGGCAACGAGGCCTGTGCAACTGCAGCGGAACGCCAATTTAAACTCAACATGTATGGCTACTGCTTCTTGAATAGGTTGCAATTAAAGGGGAACGACGAGTCGTGCCTATATGCAAAGATAGTATTAATTTCCAACGAAATATATACAAAAAAAAAAAAAAACTTGTGCTAGACTCAAGTTCAGTTCCCGACTAGGGGAACCACAGAATGAAGTTTATAGAATTCAAGAAAGACGCGCATGAATGTGCGTGTGTACATGTATACAGAAGTTCTTGCAATTTGCGCAAGCTGCCGTTTGCAGTGACGTTAACGCTTTTTGTGTTTTTTAACCGATAATGATGACATTTTCGGCAGTATATCTTATTGTGCGTATTTTCTCAAAAAGACAAGAGCATTAAAATTGTTGTTTAAATTGATAGGCAGCTCCAATCGATTTATTTACTTGATTTATATCACTAAGCATACAATATAAAGAGGGATCAAATCGAGGAATAATCGAGTACAGAATTCCTAATGCAAGTGAGCCCCATGTGTGCTTGCGCCCATATTATTATGCCCAGAGAAAGTAAGACTTCTGAAAGTGGCAGCCGAACGCCGAGCCTCAAGAGCCGAACAAGAAAAATAATTCTATACAACTCTGTGTTTAAACATATTTATTAAAGAACTCACGGATCCACTTAGGAACATTGTTAGATCCGCGAAACCTAACAGCTTAGACGAGGCATTTGACTTAGCAATATTCGAGCGAGACGCGATAAACGTAGCGACTCATACCAAAACAATTACAGCAAAAATGGGCCAAGTAGACAGCCAGAACAAATAAGACTTACGGTCAACCAAACACTAATAACAATAAGAACACTAATTGTGATCAATACCAACCTAATAATGACGGACCAAGAAACGCACAAGAGTATAGAAATCAAAGAGCATTAATACCACCTAGAAACAATAACAACCAATAAATAACAATATCAGACAAACTAGCCCGTACAACCTGGACGAATCCGATCATTTTCAACAACCAGCCTCCACAGACTAACATGATACTTAAGAGAGTACAAAAATATACATGGACCGACCCTTTCATCCATTTTAATAAAATCCCCCTTTGGAAGACATTTCCAATCGGCACGGAAGCTTGCCATTCACACCTCCCAAATCTTGATTACTTTGATGATCTAATAAGAATAGACATACTTAAATATGTAAAAGGTATCAGTAAAATAAGCGACGGTATACTTGAAACTCCCCATGTATTCAATTTCTAATAAGACAAAGTAGAATGATCCATAAAGACGGCTTGTTTTGGCACAAAGGAAGTTAAGTCTTCGCTAATAATATATAATAAGGGGATGAAACCGCATTAGATAAACTTCTTTATAGATTCCCATTTTTGTTTCAAGACGAAAATGACACAGTCACAATCTCTGACACAGAAAAATACCAAATCAGCACGACCAACACAATTTCACGTTTATTTAGATACAGTTATCACGAAAAGAATGGCCATACAAAGGCCCTAGCCACCTTTCAATGGTCTCTACAAGAACACTTAGCAGATCTAGAAGGCGTCTGCACTAAATTAACGAAGGCTCATTAAAAACTACATTCTGAAAAATCGATATTTCTTAGGAAAGAAATCGAAGTTCTCAGCCACATCGTAAACGAACAAGGTATCAACCCAAATCCTAAGTTAGAAGCAAGTAAACCATTTTCAATGCCACAATTCAGAAAATAAGTAAAATCATGTATTGGCCTACTAGGCTATTATAGAAAGTGCTAGAAATGCTATCAATAATATGGGCAGTTGGTTATTTTAGACCATTCTTATTCGGCAGAAAATTTAAGCTCACTCCTAGTGAAATTAATGAGTTTCAATGAACCTAATTTTAATATTGTCCGCTGGAAACTCCAAATACTGGATTACGTCTTCGAGGTTATATATTTCGCAAAATATTTAATGCAGTCACGTGCAGAATTATTCTTACAGATTTTGCAAGCAGCAGAATGATAGAGGCAAAGACGAAACTACAGTGCACCTAAAGAAAAAACAATATTATTTCCCTCACATGAGAAATAAAATTGCTCAGACTATTAATAACTGTCAGACCTGTCGAAACCCACATAAGCTTAAGTTTTAGAAAACAGAGTCACCCAATGGACCCTTGGACCTAATCCATACCGATCTACTGCATATTACGTCATTCCAACAGTCGTCAAGCAGTGCAACAATTACAGAAACCTATAGACTAATCTTCACGACGAAATCTTAACCG
The DNA here is from genome assembly GCF_035044405.1 of Drosophila montana. Taxonomy (NCBI): domain Eukaryota; kingdom Metazoa; phylum Arthropoda; class Insecta; order Diptera; family Drosophilidae; genus Drosophila; species Drosophila montana. Next base: position 37,531 of record NW_026998069.1, read on the forward strand.
ATGTCTTTATTACATACAACAACATTATACATTTGACAACGCATTGACTAGCATTTTCAACAGAGATATGAAAATAATAATACCTATTAGAAAAGCCAGTTACCTTACAAACATTATTTTCACCTGCGACAACTCCATTAGAGTAGAAAACTTACTCGAACGACAACCTATGGTAAAATGAACACTGGCCAACGTTTTATTCTCGTATTCATATTCCAGATACTAAGAGAGCATGTTTAAGGTTGGTGGTCAGTAAAAATGTTGACTTTGGCCTTGCTACATAGAGTAATAAATATACAGAGGAGGCTTTCGGATCAAAAGCTCTTTTTCAAAAAATGTAAAGCAAGATTGCGAGGCTGCAAACACAACACCCGGCTGTCTGCAGCTACTTCTGCCGATGCCCAATATTCAATGACAACTTCAGAACATTTTCAATAAGAACCAACAACAAAAAGAATCAAAACAAACGACTCGACAATAAAAATAGCACACCACAAATTCAGTCCTTGCTATCCCTTTTTGGTTCGAGGCTACAGTCTATGATCTAAGCTTCTACACTCTTCTAACTCATTGTTGTGGTTTCTAAGCACTGCCATGCCTATAATTCGCAAAGTTCCAAAGTCAGGTCTTCTTCTTCTCCACTCGTTTTCAACTTGCAATCAGCCAGGCAGATTTTTATAATTTTAATTTTTCGACCAGCAAGGCACCCTTTCTCAAAAAAAGATATTTTAACTATTCATTAGTTCTGTAACCTAATACCACTAACCTTCTTATATACAATTTTTTATCCAATGTCTGAGAAAAATATAATTTCGTATTAACTGTGCAATTATTGGTACAATCAATAATAATTATTTTCTTTAAACATTATACACTATTATTATACATAAGGGTATAAATGCCTCGGCGCGCCAAATTGTTGTTGGGGTATGTGTCTCAACACACATATTTTGGTGCAAGTGTACATGTATGTGTGTCCGCCAAGCCATGGGAAGTATATTAATTTAAGAAGATTGAAACATTCTGTTGCGCATGTGATGTCACAGGCTAGGGCTTTTTGTGTGGGATCGTAGCGTACAGTAAATTAGCACATTTGTAAATAAATTCATTATTATCAAAGACACCATTAATTTATTACTTGAATGTGCGTTATAACGATAAAAATGTGACGCCATAGTATATGATGTTGACGCGCCGTGTGCGTAACCCTTTATTTTGAGTGGCATGGCCTGCTCGCATTCGATTTTTCTACCTACTTGCGCCGAGACTCGGCTATGCAACAACAACATTAGAACGCAAATAGTGTTGTTGTTGTTTCTACGCGCTGCCTTGTAGGAATGGCAGAGAAACCTGCAAAAAGCACAGTGGCATTATTTGTCCCTTTTCTTTGCACTGAGTTTCCTATGTCCTCATAATCTTGCTTCAGAATTTCAGCGATCAAAACGGACGATGAAAAAAATGAGGTTTCATGGGCATTGTTGTTGTTTTAGCTGATTTGTTGTTGCTTCCTATGGTAAATAAGCTTTATTTTTTGTGTTTGATCTTGCGTTTGCCGACCAACCTTATTCACCTTGCTTCAGAATTCAAACGGTAATAAAAGCTCGGAGTCAGTTTTCAGCTCCGTATCTGTTTATAACTCTATGGCCTTGCCATAAAAGGTAATTATTTAGAGCTTTTCGTGCCCAAATTATGCCCAACATTTTTTCGTTGCTCGCATAATTTTCTTCTGCTTTGAAAGTGTTCTAGAAAGAAAGGATATTGGTTACTTGTTTCGAGATAAAACTGCTCAGAGAAGCGTCTGTAATCAGAAGGAATTCTTCACTAAAATCTGGCCATCGATTATTTATTACGTATTACGTCATTAGATACCAAAGCATTTCTTATACCCTGAACCCATTAAAAATGGGTAAAAAGGGTATAATGTATTTGGGCAAATGTATGTAACAGGCACAAGGAAGCATCTGCCGAAGCAGTTTCCTGTAGTGTAAGCGAAAAAAATACATCATTTTTTGGACTAGATGCCACCGATTTTTTAGTGCCCACATTTCTTCTACGGCATGTCCCATCTACATATATGCTTTTTGGTTAGTGTCTGAACCCATTAAAAGGGTATAATGTATTTGTCAAATGTATGTAACAGGCACAAGGAAGCATCTCCTAGTGCCCGCGCAGATCGAGTTTGTTTCCGATATTCGATAACTTGCCCAGTTTCCAGTTTCGATAAAAATCGATATCGAAATCCTGTTTTTTGAGCAATTTTGGTAAATAATAAGAGCTAAAGTCACCAAACTTCACATGTAACTTCTAAAATAGTATATATATCAAGTATCTTTCATTTTATAGCTTCCACCACCTTTCCGCTACTACCGCATAGCTAAAAATCAAGTGAATAAACCAATTTGTGCTGCCAGGCAATATAAACCACAATTTAAATGCAATTTTCATTGTAAGAATACACGAATATATTATAGTACAATAAGATGTTCGAACAAAAATTTTATTAAGATCGGTTAAGAAACACAAAAGCTACATATGTGCGCACGTGTTAGCAGCAGCTAGCACAAATTACAAGAAATTCTGTATACATGTACACACACACATTTATGCGTGTTTGCTTTGAATTCTATCAACAGCATTGCAATTGCGATTGCATTATTTTCTGCGCTGCTACTTTAATTCGTTTTTTTCATGTTAAGACTCAATTACTGGTGTGGCTGTTGGATAGAGGCGGCAGAAAGTAGCGGGGTATGTTACGAGTTCGAATCCTGCCGAGAAAAATGCTTTTTTTGGTTCGTGTGGCTGTTCAGTAGATTCGGCAGCAAGTAATGCGGTCAGTTACGAGTTCGAACCCTGCTAATTAATTTATCTTTATTACTACTAAAGCAAACAAGCGCGTAGCGCGAGCTGCACTTGGTGTTGGAATAAGAGAGTTCAGGGTATCCCCTAGTCGGGAGCTCCCGACTAGAACCTCTTACTTGTTTTATTCTACTTTTTCTTTATTACTACTAAAACAAACGAGCGCGAGCTGCATTTGATTTTGAAAGAAGAGGGTTCAGGGTATCCCCTTGTCGGGAGCTCCCGACTAGAACCTCTTACTTGTTGTACCCTGAAGCCATTAAAAATGGGTAAAAAGGGTATAATGTATTGTGCAAATATATATAACAGGCAGAAGGAAGCATCTCCGATCCCATAAAGTATATATATTCTTGATCGGCATCAATAGACGAGTCGATCTAGCCCTGTCCGTCTGTCTGTCATTCCGTCCGTCCGTCCGTCCGCATGTATGAACGCAAGGATCTCAGAACCTATTATAGCTAAAGAGTTGAAATTAATTTAGCTGTAGGTCCTCCTAGTCCTCCTAGATATCGAAATACTGTTTTTTGAGCAAACTGTGTAAAATTAAGAGCTAGAGTCACCAAACTTGATATGTTGCTTCTTGAATAATATATATATATCAGTATCTTGCATTTTATACCCATCACCACCTCCCCGCAACCACTACAAAGCTATACATCAAGTAAATAAACCAATTTAAGTGCAATTGTGAGAATATTCGAATTTTTTAAAGTACATTAAGATCTACTGATGAAAATTACATCAAGATCGGGTAAGAAACAAAAAGAAAATGTGTTTCGGCTGGCCACGTGTTTGCGGCAGATAGCGCAAATCGCAATAATTTCTGCATACACACATTCATGCGCGTCTTCTTCGAATTCTTTCAACAGCATTGCAATTTCGATTGTATTGTTTTCTATGCTGCTATTTAAATTTGCTTTTTTATCATTAAGACTCAATAATTGGTGTAGCTGTTGGGTAGAGGCTGTTGGGAGGTAGAGAGCGAAAATATTTGTTTTTGGCTGGTGTGGCTGCTGAGTAGAGGCGGCGACAAGTAGTGCGGTTAGTTGCGAGTTCGAACTCTGCCAAGGAAACGTGTTTTTTTTTTTAATTTATCGTTATTACTAAAGCAAACGAGCGCGTAGCACGAGCTACATTTGGTGTTGAAAGAAGAGAGTTAAGGGTATCCTCTAGTCGGGAGCTCCCGACTTGAACCTCTTACTTGTTTTGTTTATATTTCGTTGGAAATTAATACTATCTTAGCTTATAGGCACGACTCGTCGTTCCCCTTTAATTGCAACCTATTCAAGAAGCAGTAGCCATACATATTGAGTTTAAATTGGCGTTCCTCTGCAGTTGCACAGGCCTCGTTGCCATATCAAAAGTTTAAGACTGCTGGATCGTTTGTAATATTTGTCTTAAATATGTAAGGAAGCTACTGGCCGGGGTATGACTCTCAGTCTTACCAGGTCCAGCGAGTTACAAGACATTTATAAATTCGCTGGGAAAGAGGGTTTAAGGGGGAGGGGAGTAGGTATTTTGCCCAAACCAAGCCTAGCTCTATCTTTACACGCCTACACCATCGGGCCGTGGCCTCGTACCAACTACGCTAGCGGGCCGTGGCCTCGCACCAACTACACTAGCGGGCCGTGGCCTCGCACCAACTCCACTACCCAAACACTCTATCGGGCCGTGGCCTCGTACCACTACTCTATCGGGCCGTGGCCTCGTACCAACTACACTATCCAGACACTCTATCGGGCCGTGGCCTCGTACCGCTACTCTATCGGGCCGTGGCCTCGTACCGACTACACTATCCAAAACACCAACCGGTAATGCCCACCCCGGGGCCACAATCTCGTACCACATGCTCCTGCTCGAGGTTAGGTCGAACACCGGTTAATTCCGATGTTAAGGTAAGCCGAGTTACCAGAAAACAAAGAATTATCCAGTTTGTTCTCGATCATTATAACATATGTACTTTATTCACCTTTTATTTATTGCTACTTTAAAGTAATTCCTGAGCTAAACCCTGCCGCACTGTTTTCTGGAGCCCTAGCGCTCCGCTATACACTCAATGATCTTTTTTGTCTCACGATGCACGTCTACTCACCCTTAGCGTTCGTTCCAAAGTGCCGGCACGCTCGTTAGCGAACCGTGCGCATGCCTCGGTCGCTCAACTTCGCCGCGAGCTTTCGCAACTTCACCTCGGAGCTTTCGCTCTTCGCCGCCGAACTGAAGTTGCGCTCTCGAACACGGTGTTGAGCAACCGATCAACAACGCACGGTTGCTGCGGCGGCCGGCGGTTAAATTCAAATGTACATTATGCCCTTGCTGGCTACGTGGCTCCTTGCCCTTAATTATACACTTTCATACTTTGGCATCTTATAACTACAATTATGAACTGTGGGGTGGCTACCACAGTGGCCGCCTCACACCCCCCCCTTACTTCGACGACGATACCGTCGCTTCCCCGACGGCGTTTATGACGACGATTTCTGGGTCCATCCGTAAATTCGACTTATTATCTAATCCTTCTCTTAGTTGTCGCACCAACTCCACTACCCAAACACTCTATCGGGCCGTGGCCTCGTACCACTACTCTATCGGGCCGTGGCCTCGTACCAACTACACTATCCAGACACTCTATCGGGCCGTGGCCTCGTACCGCTACTCTATCGGGCCGTGGCCTCGTACCGACTACACTATCCAAACACCAACCGGTAATGCCCACCCCGGGGCCACAATCTCGTACCACATGCTCCTGCTCGAGGTTAGGTCGAACACCGGTTAATTCCGATGTTAAGGTAAGCCGAGTTACCAGAAAACAAAGAATTATCCAGTTTGTTCTCGATCATTATAACATATGTACTTTATTCACCTTTTATTTATTGCTACTTTAAAGTAATTCCTGAGCTAAACCCTGCCGCACTGTTTTCTGGAGCCCTAGCGCTCCGCTATACACTCTATGATCTTTTTTGTCTCACGATGCACGTCTACTCACCCTTAGCGTTCGTTCCAAAGTGCCGGCACGCTCGCCAGCGAACCGTGCGCATGCCTCGGTCGCTCAACTTCGCCGCGAGCTTTCGCAACTTCACCTCGGAGCTTTCGCTCTTCGCCGCCGAACTGAAGTTGCGCTCTCGAACACGGTGTTGAGCAACCGATCAACAACGCACGGTTGCTGCGGCGGCCGGCGGTTAAATTCAAATTTAAGTTATGCCCTTGCTGGCTACGTGGCTCCTTGCCCTTAATTATACACTTCAATACTTTGGCATCTTGTGTTAACCATTCTTATAACTAATACAATGCTTATATACTATACAATACTTGCATCCTATAACTACAATTATGAACTGTGGGGTGGCTACCACAGTGGCCGCCTCACACCCCCCCCTTACTTCGACGACGATACCGTCGCTTCCCCGACGGCGTTTATGACGACGATTTCTGGGTCCATCCGTAAATTCGACTTATTATCTAATCCTTCTCTTAGTTGTAAGTACCCTATCCTCACAATGCGGCTCACATTCTACTCTAGCTATTCTTAACTTATTCTATGGTTACTCCGCTAGGTCTGCTGCACAAGCTCTTCCACGTCCATCGGGTCTGGTACCTCTCCGTCTTCGGGCATCTCTTGGTAAAACGGCTTTAGTTGCGAGATGTTGGCAACCCTCTTCTTCCGTTCGCCTGGCCTCACTAGGTGCACGATGTTGGGGGACATAAACTTGACGACCCGATAGGGGCCATCGAATTTGGGTGCCAACTTTGCCGCGAAGCCCTCGGCAGCGTTGGACAACTGGTGCTGCCTCAACAGGACCATCGAGTCCAACGAAGGCCGCCACTCTCGTCTTCCCAAGTTGTAATGCCTGCCCTGGTCCTTTGATGCGCGCTGGAGGTTGCTGTGGACGATATCAAAAATTTCTTTTAGCCTATCCGCCTTTGTCCTAGGGTCGAGCGCACTAGTTGCGGACCCCGGAGTTACCTGATCGTACAGAGCTGCGGGTAATCGAGGTTCCCTGCCCTGCATCAGGAAAGCAGGACTAAATCCTGTTGAGTCCGCCACGCTGGTGTTGACCGCTAGCGATATCTCGGGCAAAAGCTCGTCCCATGAACTCTGATGGCCCTCGATAAATTGCGCTATCATGGTCTTTACAGTCCGGTTGGTCCTCTCGGTGGGATTTTCTTGCGGACAGTACGGGGCGGGGCGTTGACTACTGCCTACGCATAGTTTCCAGGGGATGTAGTCCTCATCGTCTGTCCGGTGACCCAAATGCCTATATAGCTGTCCGTTTTCTTCGGTGTAATCCGGGAACTTGGCTGGCTCTTCGGCGATTCTGGCACGCATACTCGCGACCCACTTGCAGGGGGCCTCGGCCACCACTGCTTGCTGACAGGTCTCTAGAGGATGCCTTGATAGTGCCTCGGCCACGACGTTGAGCTTCCCTCCAGGCACCGCTTCGACTCCAGATAGAGCTCCACGATCGCTCGACTCTGGCAGTCGCTCCTGGCCCCTTGTGTCCGCATGGATTCTAGCCCGTGCTCCTACTCCGTCCTTTCCCTGACACGTTTCTGCCGTGCCGCTTCCGTAACCAGCGTAGTCCTGCCTTGGCAGCTCTACGCGCCGTCTCTTGGGCTCTGCAGGCTCTCGATTTAAGCCGGATCTCACTTCCCTTTTCACGACCTTTTCCATCGGGTGCCGAGCAGGTGCTCCCTTTCCATGACCTGGGAGGCCTTCCTCCGGCTCTCTCTGTAGCCGAGCAGGTGCTCCCCTTTCATGACTTGGGAGGCCTTCCTCCGGCTCTCTCTGTAGCCGAGCAGGTGCTCCCCTTTCATGACTTGGGAGGCCTTCCTCCGGCTCCCTCTGTAGCCGAGCAGGTGCTCCCCTTTCATGACTTGGGAGGCCTTCCTCCGGCTCTCTCTGTAGCCGAGCAGGTGCTCCCCTTTCATGACTTGGGAGGCCTTCCTCCGGCTCTCTCTGTAGCCGAGCAGGTGCTCCCCTTTCATGACTTGGGAGGCCTTCCTCCGGCTCTCTCTGTAGCCGAGCAGGTGCTCCCCTTTCATGACTTGGGAGGCCTTCCTCCGGCTCTCTCTGTAGCCGAGCAGGTGCTCCCCTTTCACAACTTGGGAGGCCTTCCTCCGGCGCCTCGCTCGTTCCTGGCCCCACGCCCGGTGTCGTCACTGCTTCTAGGTCCAGTTCCGCCTCGCCGCAGCGTATTGTAGTGCCCATCGCACCCAAGAAATCCATACCCAGGATTACGTGGTCCAACATTGAGGGCATGATGAGCATCGTCATGCTGATCGTTTTTCCCCCTAAGCTGACGTCTACTCTCAAAGCTTTCTCCACCTCTAGGGTGGACCCATCTGCCAGGCGGATGCGTGCCTGTATTTCCTCCGCTCTTCCCCGAATCGTCCACCTGCGTACGCAGTCTTCACTCATGAAGCTACGAGTGGCTCCAGTATCGATCGTGGCAGGCATCGTTCGTCCGCCAATCTCTACCGTAGCGACGATCCGGCCACCGTCCACCTTCAGCGGGTGTCCTACTACTGCGTTCCGTGTGTATCGGCGCCGACCCGATCCTGGCCCGGGCGACGCCGTTGCCCGTTTCCCGCCTCCGCGCGGCGGCAACACTCCTGACTACTTCTGCCCCGGCTTCCACATACCCAACAAAATAAAACGGGGGCATTGGGACATTCCCTGGCGAAGTGCCCCTCCTGTGCGCACCTACGACACGCTCGTCGCGGATCGTACCCGGTTCCGGCCTCCTGGCTCATCCTCTGATGGGTAACCTCCGCAGGGGCCACTGCTGGCGAGGTGGAGATCGTTCTATCCATCACGGTCGCTCCGGACCCGCTGGAAGTAGACCGGAGCGGGTTGAGGTGTCCCCCCGGGGACTGTGCTGTCCTCGCCCATTCGGCGCTACTCCAACTCAAGACCCCCTGACTTATTGATTGGCTTCCTGAGTATTCCGCCCTCTGCCTCATGACTGTCTCGTACTCCACGGCCATCTGCGTAAGCTGGGACAAAGTGGAAAAATCTTGCCGTCGCACGTAGAGTTTGTATTCGGGGGCGGCATTCTCGTAGATCCGGTGCAACTCCTGCGCCGGCTCGTATCTGGCGTGATGCATGAGGGCCCTCAGCTCTATCAAATATTCTTTGAACTCTTCGCCTACGCGCTGCCTCCGGGACCGGATCTCGTCCTCAAGCCTCTCGAAGTAACGAGGGGGTAAGAAAAACTCCAGGAAACCCCTCCTAAACACGGCCCACGGCACATCCCTTAGCCCACTGCTCAGAAACCAACGAGCAGCCCTATCACAGAACACTTCGCTCATTGCCCTGGGCATTCGGTCGAGGGCAATGCCATAGGTGATGGCGCGCTCCTCGAGGTCCTCTAAGAACCCAAGGGGGTCGGAGCGGCCATCATACCTCATACCCCACTTCCGAACTTGCTCCGGGACATTGGGAAGTGGCCTCGCCTCCGGTTGATGGTATGGTCTAGTGTGGTAGAGATCACCACCCGGTTCAACAGGGGACCGCCCTACCTTTGCGTTGACCGCAGTTGCTCGGCGTTCTTCATTTCCCCCGAGAGCAGGAACTGCCTCCACGCCCGAGACGGTCAAACTCGGGGTGGGCGCCTGCAAACGCCCGTACAACTGGGAGCTTCTGAGGTCAGGTTCCGACTTTTGACGTGGCCGTCCACCAAAGTCGGGTGGGACGCCCCATGATGGCGGCTCAAGAGTTTTAGCGTACTGAGATTCCAGCTCGGCAAGCCGAGCCCAAATCTCAGTCGAATGACCGCCATCCTGCACGTAGGTGGACAGCCGCTTACGTAGCTCCTCCACGCGCCCCTCCTTTTCCAGCCCAAACTCCTGGGCGATCGCCACTAACTCCTCTTTGCGTCGCTGGTGAATCCAACGGACGCCTACCCCCGGGTTTTGGCACTCACCTGCCTCCATCCTTTATCATATACCTTCTTGGTAGCCGACGTCGCTGTTTCCCTCTCTTCCCGTTTTAGGGGTTCCGTCGGTCCCTTTATTATTTCTCTCCTTTTTTGACCAGTTGGTGTCTTCTCACTTTTACGCCGATCTTACTCAGCCACTTTTGTTCCTTTTAGTTTTCTCTTTATTTTGCCTTTATATCTTCCACCAAACAAAAATGCAAAAAAAAATAAAACAAAAAAACCTTTTTTTTTTCTTTCTTTTGTTTATATAAAAAAAACTCAACAAATGGTACTTAAATTTTCCTTTTCACTTTTTCACTTTTAGGCCGTTCCTCACTTGGTCGCTGCCTTCATCTTTATTGTGCACCTCGGTTTATTTTAATTGTTTATTTTCCGTATTTCTTTATTTATTTTTGTTTAATTAATTTTATTTATAAAAGAAAATTTTATTATTATCCACTTATTTTATTTTCTTTGGCACTTAAAATAAAAAAAATTTGACTTCTTTGCACTTACCGCTTCTTTATTCGGGCTTGTTGTCTTATTGTTCACTTTGTTCGCATTTAAACTTAAAATGCGGCCATCCTCACTGCCCTCGACAACTGTACTGACGAATTCAACTTTTCACCGCGCGTGAGTTGAATTCGTCCCACTGTACAGCCGCTGCCGCGACGCCTTAACGGCCCTTCGACGCCGACGTCGACTGCGCCGCGCGTTTGGGCACCCGTGTGCGAGCGTGATCTCGACGTCGCCCGTCTGGCGCGCGCGCGCTGTACTTTTACGACCGACCGTTATGTTTTCGTCTCTTTACTTTGCGTGCTGGCTTTCTGCTAGCATTTTCGTCACTCACCAGCTGCACGTGTTCATTTTCTGGCTCCGCCTGCCACAGGGTATAGAAATGTTCGCTGGGGTATACTGGACTACTTAATACCCTATTTTCATATTTCGCACATACATGATCTTCTCATTCTCTTGCTCTCTGCTAGGTTACCTTCCCTCTAGGGTATACCCGACTAAAAATACCCTATATTTTTTTTTTTTTTTTTTGAAAATACCTATTCGGGCATGCTTGCGGGCTTTAATCCGCCGACATGCCACACCCCTAAACGCCTCTTGGTCCCTGCTCGGGCGCCACTTGTAAGGAAGCTACTGGCCGGGGTATAATTCTCAGTCTTACCAGGTCTAGCGAATTACAAGATATTTATAATTTCGCTGGGAGAGAGGGCTTAAGGGGGAGGGGTGAGTATCCTGACCAAACCAAGCCTAGCTCTATCTTTACACGCCTACACCATCGGGCCGTGGCCTCGTACCAACTACGCTAGCGGGCCGTGGCCTCGCACCAACTACACTAGCGGGCCGTGGCCTCGCACCAACTCCACTACCCAAACACTCTATCGGGCCGTGGCCTCGTACCACTACTCTATCGGGCCGTGGCCTCGTACCAACTACACTATCCAGACACTCTATCGGGCCGTGGCCTCGTACCGCTACTCTATCGGGCCGTGGCCTCGTACCGACTACACTATCCAAACACCAACCGGTAATGCCCACCCCGGGGCCACAATCTCGTACCACATGCTCCTGCTCGAGGTTAGGTCGAACACCGGTTAATTCCGATGTTAAGGTAAGCCGAGTTACCAGAAAACAAAGAATTATCCAGTTTGTTCTCGATCATTATAACATATGTACTTTATTCACCTTTTATTTATTGCTACTTTAAAGTAATTCCTGAGCTAAACCCTGCCGCACTGTTTTCTGGAGCCCTAGCGCTCCGCTATACACTCTATGATCTTTTTTGTCTCACGATGCACGTCTACTCACCCTTAGCGTTCGTTCCAAAGTGCCGGCACGCTCGTCAGCCATTGAGTAATAAAGAGACAGAGGAGGCTTTTGGATCAAAAGCTCTTTTTCGAAACACTTCGTGCGCGATAGCGAGGTTGCAAACACAATTGAGTATAACTCATTGACAAATTGCAAGCACAACACCAGGCTGTCTACAGCCACTTCTGCCGTTGCCCAAAAATCAAATACAACTTCAGAAAATTTCCCATATGAACCAACAACAACCATAATCAAAACAAACGACTCGACAATGAAAAAAGCACACCCCAAATTCTGTCCCTGCTATCCCTTTTTGGTTTGAAGCTACAGCCTATGATCTACGCTTCTACACTCTTCTAACTCATTGTTGTGGTTTCTAAGCACTGCTATGCCTTTAATTCGCAAAGTCATGTCTTCTTCTTCTCCACTCGCTTTCAACTTGCAAGCAGCCAGGCAGATTTTATTTTTCATTTTTCGATCAGCAAGGCACCCTTTCTCAAAATAGGGTATTTTAACTATTCATAGGTTCTGTAACCAAATACCACTAACCTTCTCATATAAACATTTTTATCTAATCTCTGAGAAATATATAATATCGTCTTTAGTGTGCAACTATTAGTACAATCAATAATAATTGTTTTCTTTAAACATTCTATACTATTTCTATGTAAAAGGGTATCAATACCTCGACGCGCCAAATAGTTTATGGCATGTGTGTCTCATCTCACACACATTGGCAAAAAATATGCATGTATGTGTTTTCCAAGCGAAGGGAAAAAAAGGAATTTGTGAAGATTGCAACATTCTGTTGCGCATGTGACGTCACATGCTAGGGCTTTTTGTATGCGACCGTTGCGTACAATAAAGTAATACATTATTAAATACAAACATTATTATAAAAGACCCTATTAATATATTACTTCAATGTACGTAATAAAGATAGAAATATATTCTAAGCATCACAAGAAATGAAATTCTTCAAAATGTGACGTCATAGTATATGATGTTGACGCGCCGTGTGCGTAACCCTTTGATTTAAATGGCATGGCCTGCTCGCATTCAATTTTTCTACCTACTTGCGCCGAGACTCGGCTATGCAACAACAACATTAGAACCCAAATAGTGTTGTTGTTGTTTCTACGCGCCGCCTTGTTAGAACGACAGAGAAACCAGCAACAAACACAGTGGCATTATTTGTCCCTTTTCTTTGCACTGAGTTTCCTATGTCCTCATCATCGCGCAGAAACTTTTGATCAAAACGGACGACGATAAAAACAAATGCGCACTGTTGTTGTTTTGCGAATGATTTGTTGTTGCTTCCTATAGTAAATGAGCTTTATTTTTGAGTTGGATTTTGCGTTTGCGGACCATCCCGATCTACCTCTCATGATTTTCAAAACGGTAAAAAAAGCTCGGAGCAAGCCTTCAGCTCTGTCTCTTTATTACTCAATGCTCGTCAGCGAACCGTGCGCATGCCTCGGTCGCTCAACTTCGCCGCGAGCTTTCGCAACTTCACCTCGGAGCTTTCGCTCTTCGCCGCCGAGTTGAAGTTGCGCTCTCGAACACGGTGTTGAGCAACCGATCAACAACGCACGGTTGCTGCGGCGGCCGGCGGTTAAATTCAAATTTACATTATGCCCTTGCTGGCTACGTGGCTCCTTGCCCTTAATTATACACTTTCATACTTTGGCATCTTATAACTACAAATTTGAACTGTGGGGTGGCTACCACAGTGGCCGCCTCACAAATAATATAGATCTTTTTTCTTGTTTTTAGTAAGTAAGTAAGTAAGGCTGTGTAGTGTTTTGAATGCACATACGTAACCCAGTTTAATTTTAGTGTTATACAAATATTTGTCATATAGAGTATATTGCAACACCAAATGCAGCTCGCGCTACGCCCTCGATTGCTTTATTAGTAATAAAGATAAATACCAAAAAAAAAAGTAAGACGTTCCAGTCGGGAGCTCCCGACTAGGGGATACCCTTAACCCTCTTCTTCCAACACCAAACGCGCTCGATTAATTTAGCAGTAATAAAGAAAAATGAAATTAAAAAAAAAACATTTTCCTTGGCAGGGTTCGAACTCGCAACTAACCGCACCACTTGCCGCCGCCTCTACCACACCACACCAATAATTGAGTATTAGTAAGTATTAGTAAGTAAGTAAGTAAGGCTGTGTAGTGTTTTGAATGCACATACGTAACCCAGTTTAATTTTAGTGTTATACAAATATTTGTCATATAGAGTATATTGCAACACCAAATGCAGCTCGCGCTACGCCCTCGTTTGCTTTTTTAGTAATAAAGATAAATACAAAAAAAAAGTAAGACGTTCCAGTCGGGAGCTCCCGACTAGGGGATACCCTTAACCCTCTTCTTCCAACACCAAACGCGCTCGATTAATTTAGCAGTAATAAAGAAAAATGAAATTAAAAAAAAAACATTTTCCTTGGCAGGGTTCGAACTCGCAACTAACCGCACCACTTGCCGCCGCCTCTACCACACCACACCAATAATTGAGTATTAGTAAGTATTAGTAAGTAAGTAAGTAAGGCTGTGTAGTGTTTTGAATGCACATACGTAACCCAGTTTAATTTTAGTGTTATACAAATATTTGTCATATAGAGTATATTGCAACACCAAATGCAGCTCGCGCTACGCCCTCGTTTGCTTTTTTAGTAATAAAGATAAATACAAAAAAAAAGTAAGACGTTCCAGTCGGGAGCTCCCGACTAGGGGATACCCTTAACCCTCTTCTTCCAACACCAAATGCGCTCGATTGATTAAGCAGTAATAAAGAAAAATGAAAATAAAAAAAAAAACATTTTCCTTGGCAGGGTTCGAACTCGCAACTAACCGCACCACTTGCCGCCGCCTCTACCACACCACACCAATAATTGAGTATTATTGAGAAAAAACCAATTAAAATAGCAGCACAGAAAACAATACAATCGCAATTGCAATGCTGTTGATAGAATTCAAAGCAGACTCTTGGAAGTTTGCTTCCTGCCCCAAACTCGAGGCCAGCAATAACGTGCTTTATTTAATAACTCCTGTGTTTCCTAACCGATTTTAATGAAATTTTCTACATCTTATTTTACTATAGAATATTCGTGTATTATCAAAAGGCAATTGCATTTAAATTGTGGCTTATGTTGGCGGGCAGAATAAATTGGTATTTTTACTTGATTTATAGCTATGAGGTAGAAGCGGGGAGGTGGTGGTAGCTATAAAATGAAAGATTCTTGATATATATATACTATTCTAGAAGCTACATCTCAATTTTGGTGTTTCGAGCTCTTATTATATACCAAAATTGCTCAAAAAAGAATTCTGATATTTTTTTATTTTTATTTTATCGATTACTTAGCAACGGGACAAGTTATCGAATATCGGAAACAAACTCGATCTGCGCGGGCACTAGGAGGACCTACAGCTTAAATTTCAAGTCTCTAGCTCTTATGGGATCTGAGATCCTTGCGTTCATACATACGGACGGACAGACAGACGGACATGGCTAGATCGACTCGGCTATTGATGCTGATCAAGAATATATATACTTTATGGGGTCAGAGATGCTTCCTTCTGCCTGTTACATACATTTGCTCAAATACATTATACCCTTTTTACCCATTTGTAATGGGTTCAGGGTATAAAACCCAAAGAAATTTGGTCAAAGTAAATCTTCTTTTTTTCAAATTATAACGCCAAGATATTTTTGTATTTTACATAACATCACAAGCAAATAAATTGGCAATGCCGATGTGGCTCTAGAATCATATTATGTTCCTTTTAATAAAAGTGCCATCGCCAAATACTTTACACTTCACTATGCTGACTTACGTGCCTTAGGTACTTTAGAGTTACTGGTACTGGTTACAAGCTGCCTAAAATAGTGTGTATGGACCTAAGTAGCGAATCTGAGATTCTTATGAAAAAAATTTACAGAGACAAGGCATAAGACAGTTTCATACGAGGATTAAGAGGTGACCTATCTCGTTTACTTGGCATGAAAGAGCCAGTGGACCCCCCAACAGCACTTGTTTTTAAAATAGGTAGGCAAAGCAAACTGCACGAATGTCGCATTAAATAAAGAAATCGTTAAGAAATCTTTAGTTACATCAAAAACCGAACACCCCTCGATATCTCATGAATTAAACACAAATATATCCCCTTATTCCTAGACAAAATCCCAATTACTAATGTCAACCAAAACCAAAACAGCTTTGGCTCCATCTTGAACAACGTCACCCAAACCGCTGCCGCGTCCATAACCAATGAACTTGAATGCCAGTATCCGCACTAGAATTGTTAATTACATAAATACACCTTATTTCGAGGCAGGCAAAATACCCAGCAAATTTGTCCGAGCCTAACGAGGGGCAGAGAAATTTTAATATTCAGGCAGCCAAACGGGCCAAACAGATTCAACGCACACCGAAAATTACTCCACTATGGCAGAATACGAACAGACAATTGATCTATTCTAAGAACAAACTGGATATTAAGAAACTTTAAAGGAATACGTTGAGCAGATAAATAACAAATAAATAAGTAAGCAGTAACGAACCAACCCAATACGAATAGAAGAATGCTGATGTAAGCTGTTTAAAATAAACAACCCCTCACTTCCTTAATTTGACTGCAAGATTGTCACTCTGATAAAAGTTACTAACATTGAGTAACAGGATACCAGATTTCGTAATAAACAAAATATGTTAAAAGAAAAAAAAAAAAAAAAACTGCAAATAGGGAGTGGAGAAATGTTGAAAATACTTACAAACACAATACCCATCGAAAATCCCTTCGAAGCCTGAACAGTCCAGAAAACATCAAAATTACTCACCAAAATATAGCAAATTTATTCAATAGATGAAAAATCAACAGTAATTTTGTTAACAACGCTAAGCACTTTGAAACCAATATTACGAAACGACCGTTTAAAGGAACTAGCTGCAGTAAAGTATTAAAAATCGAAAGTAGTGCCAAAAGAACAAAAAAGAGAATTATATCGCTTAGTTTATAAATACCCGAAGTTCTTTGAAAACTTGACATGAATAGCACTTACCAAGAATCGCTACGAAAAATCATAGCAGAGCAGCCGCAAGCAGGAACTTGTCCATTGAGGAATATTGGGCAAGGCAACCCGCAGCCAGAACAGCAGCAGCAGCGCGAAAGGCCGAGGGAAGAACCAAGTGGCAATACCCATTGCTAAGGGCCCAAAAAGACGAGGAGTCCGGAAAACCAGATTGCAAAATTTTTTTTTTTATTTTTATTCCCAATACAGTCCACTTAGAATTTTTGTTTAAAAATTTTACAATCCAATTAAGAATTTTTTTAAACAGTCCACTTAGAATTTGTGTTTATAGTTTTAAATTTTTTATCTACTTACATAATTAAAAAAAA
The DNA here is from genome assembly GCF_035044405.1 of Drosophila montana. NCBI lineage: Eukaryota > Metazoa > Arthropoda > Insecta > Diptera > Drosophilidae > Drosophila > Drosophila montana. The sequence continues at coordinate 54,532 of NW_026998069.1, forward strand.
AAAATTGAATATGTTGTCAGAAGAAACGATAGAATTCTTGACGAAGCAGTCACAATTAGTGGTGAGGATTAGACAGATAGAGTGAAGTCAAGGGGCGATTTAAAAGAATTAGGAGAACTGCAAAGGTAGTTTCAGGCAAATCACAATGTATTGTGCAAAATTGAAGTAGTCGATCATGATTACATCAATAAAATGCAGACATCCCACCTTTTATGGGGATTCCAAAGAGTGGAATCTCTCTGCCGAGCTTTTTACAGAGTTGGTTCAATCAAGAGAGGATTTGAAACCATCACTTAAATTTAACTATTTGAAAACGGCATTAAAAGAAGAAGCATTTGCTAATAGGCTCCGCAGAAAATTTCAATGCGACTTAAGTATTATTAACCAAGCGTTATGAAAACTAACGAAAAATATTTTCCGAACAATGAAATCGGCTTATAGAGTTGCCAGTACTGAACAGTGATTCAGCAAAGCACATTAAAGCATTTATGGATTCAATTAATGAATCAACACTTAAAAGAATTGAAAACGGACTTATCAGAAGATCTTGATGTAATTTTTGCACACATAATTATTCGCAAGTTTAATAGAGAAACCTTGCAATCATATGAAAATTATGTAAAAAGAACAAAGAATTTAAAAATTGTCCGACGTAATGGAGAGCAAAGGTTGAGTGCTCTAGGCTCATTGAAGGACGAAGAAAAAACCAAAAGTTAATAAGGACTTTTTGGAAATCTGCCCAGTTTGCAAGGTAGCAGGACATTATGCATTACACTGCTTTAAATTTAAAGGCATGAGCCCAGTAGAAACGGCAGAAACCGAAGAAAAGCACAATTATATCTAAAGTTTTCAAAAACATTCAAGTGCCAAGAGGTGCACGAGCTAAATTTAATGTGCAAAAAGCAACAAATCCCACCACACAATGCGTCACTTTGAAAGAAGAGAATGAGTGAACACACAAGCGCTATTAGCGACAGCAATTGTCATGATAAAGTGAGCTACTGGGGAATACGAAATATTGCGGGCACTAATTGATAGTGGGTCGCAAACTACAATCATATCTAAGGAGGCAGTCCAGATTCTAAAATTACCTAAATGTAATGTCAAAGTAAGTGTGAATACTATAGACACTAATAAGGTGCCGCTTACAGTAGATGCAATAGTTTTGTTTGATAAAAATAAGTGGGAAAGCTATATATTAGCTGATCCGCAATTCAACAAACCGGGTCAAGTAGATAAAGTTATTGGAGCTGACTTGTATACTCACATTTTAAAGAATGGAGTAGTAAAAATCGACGGGCTTCTAGGCCAGAACACAGAAATCGGGTGGATAGTGTCTGGGTGCACGAAATCAAAAAGAGAGGCAAAAATAGTCACGTCGACTATTGAGGTAAAAGATTAGGAAAGATTTTGGGAGGTAGAAGATGAGGATAAAACAGATGCAGAAACAGAAATCTGCGAGAAAAATTTTATTGAAACAACAAAAAATCAAGTAAGAGGTTCTAGTCGGAAGCTCCCGACTAGGGGATACCCTGAACCCATTTATTCCAAAACCAAATACAGCTCGCGCTACGCGCTCGCTTGTTTTAGCAGTAATAAAGAAAAATTTGAAAAAAAAAAGTTCCCTTGGCAGGGTTCGAGCTCGCAACTAACCGCACTACTTGCCGCCGCCTCTACCCAACAGCCACACCGTTTCCAACTTAATGAGAAAAAAACGAATAAAAATAACAGCACAGAAAACAATACAATCGCAATTGCAATGCTGTTGATAGAATTCAAAGAAGACACGCATGAATGCGTGTGTGTACATGTATATAGGAATTCTTGGAATTCGCGCAGCAAGTATGCTGCTAACACGTGCGCACATAACTTTTGTGTTTCTTAACCGATCTTAATGAAATTTTCGATAGTACATCTTATTGTACTATAAAATATTCGTGTATTCTTACAATGAAAATTGCATTTAAATGGTGGCTTATATTGGCTTGCAGCACAAATTGGTTTATTTACTTGATTTATAGCTATGAGGTAGTAGCGGGGATATGGTGATAGCTATAAAATTAAAGATACTTGATATGTATATACTATTCTAGAAGCTACATGTCATGTTTGATGACTCTGTCTCTTATTATATACCAAAATTGCTCAAAAAAACAGTATTTCGATATCGTTTTTAATCGATTACTTGGAAACGGGGCAAGTTATCGAATATCGGAAACAAACTCGATCTGCTCATGGACTAGGAGGACCAACAGCTGAAATTTCAAGCTCTAGCTAGTCTCTAGCTCTTATAGGTTCTGAGATCCTTGCGTTCATACATACGGACGGACAGACGGACATGGCTAGATCGACTCGGCTGTTGATTCTGATCAAGAATATATATTCTTTATGGGGTCAGAGATGCTTCCTTCTGCCTGTTACATACATTTGCACAAATACATTATACCCTTTCTACGCATTTTCAATGGGTTCAGGGTATAAAAAAACGGGTATATATATGTATATATAAAATTCGAATGCTGATCACTAACCAAATAACATATAGACTGGCGTTTTTTTTTGCGGCTGGTCCAAAGTCGCCTTCGTTTTTGTTCGGGTTCGAGACATGCCCGCATGCTCTCGCAGCACGAGAGTAAGAATACATATGGCCTGTGTCGTTGAACGGCATCGCTGTCTTTTTACTTGCTCACTCTACAGGAAACTGCTTTGGCTTACTCTCATCCATATGATTTGTGCGATAGAACGGCATCGCTGTTTTTTATCTCGCTCCCACTTCAGGAAACTGCTTTCGCTTACTCTCAGTGCTCTTTCAATTTGTCTATGTACCGTTTAAATGTTTGTGTGTGTATGTGTCCGCACAAGCAAAAATGCCCACAAATTCAACTTTTCTCAAAAGTCGGTGGCATTTCTTCCCTTTTGAGGGGACGAGTAATATGAAATAATGAAAGGGTATGCCAAGTCGATGCGAAATTCTTTAATTTTAGCTTGTTCTTGTTCGAAAAGGTACCTAAGCATTTATAAGTTTTCGGACTTGCTATTCACGCATACTTGCATATTTTGTATATGAATAGAAGCATTTATGCGCTAGTGTGCCTGTTGGACCCTGCCTGCCTGTCCGATGCTAATTTGACAATATTTTGTGATCTCTGAATTTCGAGCTTTACACACAAACACACAGACACAAATATGTGTGAATGGGCAGCAGTGGTATATAGAAAGTAGGTTATAAAGTCCCGAAGATAGCCAGCAAGAGTAAAGTAAACCCAATAAAAAATAGAAAAACCTGTTAGCTTTTGCTAAATGAGTCAATAACAAAGGCAATACAATATGCGTGGAGTGACTCTACAATTACGTAAGCTTGGATAAAAAATAGTACAAATAAAAACAAGTTAATAAGAAAAAGAACTAAGGAGATAAAAAGTACAAATATAAATTGGGGTCATATAAAATCAGAAGATAATCAAGAGGATAGGTCCCGAATGGCTATCGAAAATTAGAGGAAATTGGCTAAAAGAACAGAGGGACGAATATATGTTAATAATCAATACAATATTATTAAACTTCGGAAGTAGCATTATACAAAATTGAATTCAAAGCTATTCTTGCTTACAAAAGAAGTGTTTCGATCCCATCTCGCAGTAAAGGAACTTAGAAAAGCAAATATAATGTTACTTTATCAAGAAGAAACAATTTCAAAAAAAAGGTCACATAGTTTCTCTAATAATAAGAAAAGCACAAAAGGAGACTTTACATGGAGGAATTAACCTAATGAGAAATCATATCCAATGAAAATACTAGATAGTCGGTTTAAGAAACTCATTAAAGAAATATCTGAAGGAATGTGTTAGATGTACTAGATACAAGCAACGCAGTAGAACAGACAATGGGAAATATCGCGAAATATAGGATAACGGAATCCTTCCCGTTCTTAAATACAGGAGTAGACTTTGCAGGACCTTATAACATCAGATGCAAAAAAACTCGGGGACAGAAAACATATGAAGGGTATAAAGCAGTGTTCGTGTGTATGGTCACAAAACCAATTCACTTAAAAGCAGTAAGTGATTTACCGTCAGATGCATTTTTAGCAGCATTTAGAAGATTTGTAGCAAGATGCGGAAAGTACGCTCACATATACTCTGACAATGGAACTAATTTCGTAGGTGCGTCAATGAAGTTAGATCAAGAGTTTCTAAAAGCGATTCAAAGTACCGATAAGATTTCCCCTATACTAGAAAATGAAAAAATCCAGTGGCATTTTATTCCGCCGGCAGGAGCTCACCTCGGAGGTATTTGGGAGGCCGGAGTCAAGTCGGTGTAATATCAACTAAAAAGAGTACAAGGTGACAACAATTTAACATACGAAGAAATATAACCATTGTTGTGTCAAATTGAAGCAGTAATAATTTAATGACCCTTGTACACAGACGGAGAAGACATAGACGATAACGAAGTATTGACGCCAGGTAATTTTCTAATTGGAAGACCAATCTTAGATGGTATAGAATCAGAAACACAGAATAGAACAGGCAACTTAGATAGATGGAAACTGATTCAAAGAATGAAGAAAGAGTTTTGGTCAAAATGGAAAGAACATTTTTTGTATACCCTACAAAGAAGTAAGTGAAAAAAAGAAACACGGGAAAAGAAAAAGGGGCAAATAGTAATAATGAAAGAAGAAAACTGTCATCCAGCAGGATGGCCCCCGGGCAAAGTAGAAGACGTACCTAGATGAAATACAATAAAGTCACGGTAGTAAAGGTAAAATTACAGGATGGATTTTCCACAAGAGTTACCAAAGTGTGCCCGCTTATTGGCATACAAGCACATGAAAATGAACAGAAAAAGAATAAGGATGTGAAAATGTGGGGTGGTGTTCTTCATTTTGCGTGAGTTTTATGAACTTTTATGAACATCCCGCCATGAACATCCCGCCACCCTTGCAATGCTATAGCAATTGGAGGTCCTTGGAAAGGAGTGGGGTCAGCTGTCATGCCGGGTGTCATTGAGAGGACCCAAACGAACATAGCGTTCTGCGCTACCGGCAGACCGTCTTGGCTGGGTACCAGACCCGGGCGAATTATTTGCGGATAAAGGTCCGCACCGAGCACCAAGGGACGGCGCCGGGCCGTTGGAGTTCGGCATCCGCCAAGATAATATTCTCCAGTTTTTTCTGGATGGACTCCTCGATTGGTTTTATAGGGGTCCGAATCTGATGTTGAGTCTCCGTCTGGAAAATAGCATCCATTTGCGAGCCTTCGGACCTCTTTGCGCTGATGAAAGCGGTACAAGCCCCGTCTGCACCGATGCGAGTGACGGAAAGCCCAAGGGCCGTTGCCAGAAAGCATCGATGCGACTCGTTGGACTACACGATTTGATGAGCGCTCGAGTCTCGAAGGTTTTTGTTCCGTTTCCTAGGAGCACCACTGCAGTAGGCAGTACACTGATGCTCCTGCGCTGAAGGAGTGACGACAGCTTTGTAGCTGGCGCTGTGGAATTGGATCGCGGTGCCCGTGATGTGGGCGTGGTGGATGGGGTGCTTCGACAAGGGCGAGATTCCTTTTTCGTCTTCTGCGCCTTGCCATGCGGGGTATGCGGCCTTGGGTGTGCACCTTGTTTCCTCTCCTATCCTTTTATCTGGAGCAAACTGTGTTGGTCCTTGCCACAGGACCGGCAGTGATCATTGCTGCGGTACGATGAACGTGAATGCTCATGGGCCAGGCAGTTGGTGCAGTATTTGTTTATCAGTTCTGCCCGGAGACGCATCCCAGGGCTCAGGAAGCGTTGGCACTTCCGCAGTGCGTGCACTCCACGTCATACCTTGCATCGGTACGATCCAAATCCACGGGGCGGTTGGCTGGTATTGTCTGGGCGTGGAACCATGTCGCCAAAGGAGGAAACAAGAAGCTTTTTTTTAAAAATTTGATTTTGTAGACACAGAGGACAACACAGGTGTTAGTTTGGATAATTTCAGGCTCCGAAATCGATACAAGAGGACCGCCGACGAGGAAATGGCCTGGACTAAGTGCCAGTAGGTCAGCCGGGTTCTCTGATAATGGAGAGATTGACCTCGAGTTGAGGCATGCATCTATTTTTGATAAGAGCGTGTATAACTCTTCAAACGTGTATTTGAAAGAGAAAGTGGCCTTGTAAAAGAGAGTCTTGAAGCTCTTTTCTCTTGCTTCCCATAAGCCGCCCATGTGGGGGGCGCTTGGAGTGTTGGAGCGCCAGGACAAGTTTTGATGGCTGTAGGATGAAATTACACGCGTTTTCGCGGCTTCCATGAAGTTAGGCGATAAGGATTTGGAGGCTCCCCGTCGAGAAACAAATCGGGCAAAAGCGCCTAGGAATTTTTCGGTCGTCAGGTCCGAAGTGGATTCTAAATGTATGGCTCGTGTGCTAAAGCATACAAAGACGTATACATAGCCCTTGGTTATTAGGCATGCTCGACCTGTGTAATTTCTTATATCGAACGGTCTTGCGAAATCGACGCCTGTATGCGTGAACGGACGGGAGAACGTGGATCGTTCTACTGGCAAATCGCCCAGGAGTTGGGTTTGCCACTTATTGAGATAAACTACACATACTCGACAGGAATTTATCGTGGCCTTAACTAGATTCCTGAGTTTGGGAATCTAGAACTTGTACCGGATCAGGCGCATCATTATCTTTTTTCCACCATGGAAGGAGATGCAATGCGTGAAACGAAGGAGGTGACGTGTGAAGGAGCTTCCATACGGAAGAAGGATTGGATGTCTTTCATCATAGCGCAAAGGCTCAGAAGCACTCACGCGCCCGCATGCTCTCATGACTCCATTGTAATCGATGAAAGGATTAAGATTAATGATGGGGCTTGAGCTTGGAATAAGTTGCTTGTCAAGCAAACACTGATACTCCTTGGGGGACTCAATGCGTTGAGTGTGCACAACTAGCCGTTCTTGAGCTTCGGATAGCTCAGTACTGCTGATGTCCGTTAGAAATTGAATATTAGGTTTCTGACAGCGCTTCATTCTGGTGCATGCCACCATAGATTATTGGCCACGAGGTCGCATGAGGGAACACCCCGGGTAGCCAAATCAGCGGGGTTGCATTCGGAGCGAACGTGAGACCATTTGCTGGAGTTGGTGGATTGTGCAATTTTGGCGGCTCTATTAGCTACGAAAGTCGTCTATTTGCTAAGCTAGGCTAGCACTATTGTTAAGTCAGTCCAACAGAAAAGCTCCTGTCTTGCGACAGACAGCTGTGGTATGAGTGCTGCGGACAGTTCCGCAAGCAGGACAGCGCCACACAACTCTAAACGAGGGAGGGAGATGGTCTTCACCGGAGCGACTCTGGTTTTCGCTGTCAGCAGGTGAAACTTCGTGCGGATTTTCAATCCGGGTGTATATTGGTGCTCCGTAAGCGCTCTGAGACTCAACCCAAAAACCATGTATCTGCCGGTCTCAGCCCTAAAGTTCTTTTCGCATATGGAGTCCGACTCATTTGTCAGCTTGGCTGGCAGATCTTCCACCTACCAGAACTTGGTGAGAAGATCGTCTAAAAGTGGTTCGGGGCTGACCGAAATTCTAGTGGAAAAGGACGAAATTCTCTCGATATTCGACTTAACTACTGGGCCAGTTAGGAACCAACCGAAGATAGTCTCCATGCCCAGTAGCGAACCGCATGTGTTGGAATGTGTCCCGCCGAGGAGGGTTAACGGGATAATGTCTCCCCCTAGCAGCACGTCAATTTGCGTGCTCGTATGGAATGAGGGATCAGCCAATTGAATATTTGGTGGGTCCCTCAGAATGCTGTGTGGAAGCGTATGCGAGGGCAAATTGCCCACAAAATTGGCCAAAACGAAGGCGGATGTTTCGATTTGGATCCTCGGTTTAGTAGGGGAGTCAATCTTGAAGTGACATAACTTCTTTGCATTGGATGAGATGGCTTGACTTAAGCCGGTCACTTCTGTTCGGACTGGATGGAAAGGAAGCTTGATTACATTGAATAGTCGTTCGGAGGTGAACGTCGGTTCCGCTCCGGAATCGATGAGTGCACGTCCTACCCAATTGGCACATGTTAGGAGCACACCTTGTGTGTTTGTGGCAAAATAGCTCTGAACATTGGATGGGGTAGTGGATTGCGAGTGGCTACTTTGTGACGTGCGAACTGTCACAGAGGCGGCTGGAGGAGGGCTGCCACGATGCAGGAGTGTGTGAAACAATTATGTTGACTCGTGCAATCTTTTAATTGATGCCCTCTCGCGAAACAGTTCAGGCAGAGTTTTGGCTGTTTGATGAAGTTAGACCTGTCACCAACAGACATCTGCAGAAAACGGGTGCACAAGCGCACTGGGTGGTTCTCCTTTGAGCAAAGTTTGCAAGATTGAGCCTTAACGCTCACCTTGGCTTCAAAGGAGTCAATTTTTTTTGTCGGAGGCTCCTTTCGAGCGGGTCTGGAGTGGACCTGTGCACTTGTGCTGGGCTTCATGCCCTCTATCGCCTCTAGAGTGTGAAAGCGTTCTAATAAGAAATAATTTAGGTTGTTTCACATCGGGATGTCAACCTTGTTGTGCAACGACTGTTACCCCAGCGAAAGTGTAAGCTTGGGTAAACTAGAAGGCAAACCCTGTTCACAGTACTAATGCGGGAGGGCTATAGAGCTGTCAAGCAACCTTGGATGTTGCTCTGTAGGCCTTTAATAGCAGCTCCTGATTTCTGCGAAACTGGCTGGAGATTAAAGTGCACGTGAAGTTGGCTGTTAACTAACAGCCGCTTGTTCTGAAATCTGTCAGTCAAGTCACTCCACGCTGATGCGAAACCATCATTTGTGAAAGGAGACTTGGAAACGATTGCATTCGCTTCCCCGCCAGTCTTTGAGTTGAGGTGAAATAGTTTTTCGACCTCTGTTAACCGTGGATTGGTTATATGGACAGCTGTGAAAAGGTCCCGGAAAGTGAGCCATTTTTAATATTCCCGAAATCGATACAAGAGGACCGCCGACGAGGAAATGGCCTGGACTAAGTGCCAGTAGGTCAGCCGGGTTCTCTGATAATGGAGAGATTGACCTCGAGTTGAGGCATGCATCTATTTTTGATAAGAGCGTGTATAACTCTTCAAACGTGTATTTGAAAGAGAAAGTGGCCTTGTAAAAGAGAGTCTTGAAGCTCTTTTCTCTTGCTTCCCATAAGCCGCCCATGTGGGGGGCGCTTGGAGTGTTGGAGCGCCAGGACAAGTTTTGATGGCTGTAGGATGAAATTACACGCGTTTTCGCGGCTTCCATGAAGTTAGGCGATAAGGATTTGGAGGCTCCCCGTCGAGAAACAAATCGGGCAAAAGCGCCTAGGAATTTTTCGGTCGTCAGGTCCGAAGTGGATTCTAAATGTATGGCTCGTGTGCTAAAGCATACAAAGACGTATCCTTTGAGCAAAGTTTGCAAGATTGAGCCTTAACGCTCACCTTGGCTTCAAAGGAGTCAATTTTTTTTGTCGGAGGCTCCTTTCGAGCGGGTCTGGAGTGGACCTGTGCACTTGTGCTGGGCTTCATGCCCTCTATCGCCTCTAGAGTGTGAAAGCGTTCTAATAAGAAATAATTTAGGTTGTTTCACATCGGGATGTCAACCTTGTTGTGCAACGACTGTTACCCCAGCGAAAGTGTAAGCTTGGGTAAACTAGAAGGCAAACCCTGTTCACAGTACTAATGCGGGAGGGCTATAGAGCTGTCAAGCAACCTTGGATGTTGCTCTGTAGGCCTTTAATAGCAGCTCCTGATTTCTGCGAAACTGGCTGGAGATTAAAGTGCACGTGAAGTTGGCTGTTAACTAACAGCCGCTTGTTCTGAAATCTGTCAGTCAAGTCACTCCACGCTGATGCGAAACCATCATTTGTGAAAGGAGACTTGGAAACGATTGCATTCGCTTCCCCGCCAGTCTTTGAGTTGAGGTGAAATAGTTTTTCGACCTCTGTTAACCGTGGATTGGTTATATGGACAGCTGTGAAAAGGTCCCGGAAAGTGAGCCATTTTTAATATTCCCGAAATCGATACAAGAGGACCGCCGACGAGGAAATGGCCTGGACTAAGTGCCAGTAGGTCAGCCGGGTTCTCTGATAATGGAGAGATTGACCTCGAGTTGAGGCATGCATCTATTTTTGATAAGAGCGTGTATAACTCTTCAAACGTGTATTTGAAAGAGAAAGTGGCCTTGTAAAAGAGAGTCTTGAAGCTCTTTTCTCTTGCTTCCCATAAGCCGCCCATGTGGGGGGCGCTTGGAGTGTTGGAGCGCCAGGACAAGTTTTGATGGCTGTAGGATGAAATTACACGCGTTTTCGCGGCTTCCATGAAGTTAGGCGATAAGGATTTGGAGGCTCCCCGTCGAGAAACAAATCGGGCAAAAGCGCCTAGGAATTTTTCGGTCGTCAGGTCCGAAGTGGATTCTAAATGTATGGCTCGTGTGCTAAAGCATACAAAGACGTATACATAGCCCTTGGTTATTAGGCATGCTCGACCTGTGTAATTTCTTATATCGAACGGTCTTGCGAAATCGACGCCTGTATGCGTGAACGGACGGGAGAACGTGGATCGTTCTACTGGCAAATCGCCCAGGAGTTGGGTTTGCCACTTATTGAGATAAACTACACATACTCGACAGGAATTTATCGTGGCCTTAACTAGATTCCTGAGTTTGGGAATCTAGAACTTGTACCGGATCAGGCGCATCATTATCTTTTTTCCACCATGGAAGGAGATGCAATGCGTGAAACGAAGGAGGTGACGTGTGAAGGAGCTTCCATACGGAAGAAGGATTGGATGTCTTTCATCATAGCGCAAAGGCTCAGAAGCACTCACGCGCCCGCATGCTCTCATGACTCCATTGTAATCGATGAAAGGATTAAGATTAATGATGGGGCTTGAGCTTGGAATAAGTTGCTTGTCAAGCAAACACTGATACTCCTTGGGGGACTCAATGCGTTGAGTGTGCACAACTAGCCGTTCTTGAGCTTCGGATAGCTCAGTACTGCTGATGTCCGTTAGAAATTGAATATTAGGTTTCTGACAGCGCTTCATTCTGGTGCATGCCACCATAGATTATTGGCCACGAGGTCGCATGAGGGAACACCCCGGGTAGCCAAATCAGCGGGGTTGCATTCGGAGCGAACGTGAGACCATTTGCTGGAGTTGGTGGATTGTGCAATTTTGGCGGCTCTATTAGCTACGAAAGTCGTCTATTTGCTAAGCTAGGCTAGCACTATTGTTAAGTCAGTCCAACAGAAAAGCTCCTGTCTTGCGACAGACAGCTGTGGTATGAGTGCTGCGGACAGTTCCGCAAGCAGGACAGCGCCACACAACTCTAAACGAGGGAGGGAGATGGTCTTCACCGGAGCGACTCTGGTTTTCGCTGTCAGCAGGTGAAACTTCGTGCGGATTTTCAATCCGGGTGTATATTGGTGCTCCGTAAGCGCTCTGAGACTCAACCCAAAAACCATGTATCTGCCGGTCTCAGCCCTAAAGTTCTTTTCGCATATGGAGTCCGACTCATTTGTCAGCTTGGCTGGCAGATCTTCCACCTACCAGAACTTGGTGAGAAGATCGTCTAAAAGTGGTTCGGGGCTGACCGAAATTCTAGTGGAAAAGGACGAAATTCTCTCGATATTCGACTTAACTACTGGGCCAGTTAGGAACCAACCGAAGATAGTCTCCATGCCCAGTAGCGAACCGCATGTGTTGGAATGTGTCCCGCCGAGGAGGGTTAACGGGATAATGTCTCCCCCTAGCAGCACGTCAATTTGCGTGCTCGTATGGAATGAGGGATCAGCCAATTGAATATTTGGTGGGTCCCTCAGAATGCTGTGTGGAAGCGTATGCGAGGGCAAATTGCCCACAAAATTGGCCAAAACGAAGGCGGATGTTTCGATTTGGATCCTCGGTTTAGTAGGGGAGTCAATCTTGAAGTGACATAACTTCTTTGCATTGGATGAGATGGCTTGACTTAAGCCGGTCACTTCTGTTCGGACTGGATGGAAAGGAAGCTTGATTACATTGAATAGTCGTTCGGAGGTGAACGTCGGTTCCGCTCCGGAATCGATGAGTGCACGTCCTACCCAATTGGCACATGTTAGGAGCACACCTTGTGTGTTTGTGGCAAAATAGCTCTGAACATTGGATGGGGTAGTGGATTGCGAGTGGCTACTTTGTGACGTGCGAACTGTCACAGAGGCGGCTGGAGGAGGGCTGCCACGATGCAGGAGTGTGTGAAACAATTATGTTGACTCGTGCAATCTTTTAATTGATGCCCTCTCGCGAAACAGTTCAGGCAGAGTTTTGGCTGTTTGATGAAGTTAGACCTGTCACCAACAGACATCTGCAGAAAACGGGTGCACAAGCGCACTGGGTGGTTCTCCTTTGAGCAAAGTTTGCAAGATTGAGCCTTAACGCTCACCTTGGCTTCAAAGGAGTCAATTTTTTTTGTCGGAGGCTCCTTTCGAGCGGGTCTGGAGTGGACCTGTGCACTTGTGCTGGGCTTCATGCCCTCTATCGCCTCTAGAGTGTGAAAGCGTTCTAATAAGAAATAATTTAGGTTGTTTCACATCGGGATGTCAACCTTGTTGTGCAACGACTGTTACCCCAGCGAAAGTGTAAGCTTGGGTAAACTAGAAGGCAAACCCTGTTCACAGTACTAATGCGGGAGGGCTATAGAGCTGTCAAGCAACCTTGGATGTTGCTCTGTAGGCCTTTAATAGCAGCTCCTGATTTCTGCGAAACTGGCTGGAGATTAAAGTGCACGTGAAGTTGGCTGTTAACTAACAGCCGCTTGTTCTGAAATCTGTCAGTCAAGTCACTCCACGCTGATGCGAAACCATCATTTGTGAAAGGAGACTTGGAAACGATTGCATTCGCTTCCCCGCCAGTCTTTGAGTTGAGGTGAAATAGTTTTTCGACCTCTGTTAACCGTGGATTGGTTATATGGACAGCTGTGAAAAGGTCCCGGAAAGTGAGCCATTTTTAATATTC
>NW_026998070.1:0-3886 GCF_035044405.1 Drosophila montana
TGGTTGTTGGTTCTGGATCCCCACCAGGTGTGTTTGGCGTTGAAGTCTCCGCCTATTAGAAACCTTGTGCCGAGGCTGTCCATTAGCGTCCCGAATTCGTCGTCCCTAGCATTGTGCTTGGGGGGCAGTAGGCAGCGGCTATTGTGACGTCTCCCAGCGTGGTACTCACTCTTATTTTTGCGCATTGGATCCACTCCTCCAGAGTAGGGGGCAGGATCTCATAACTTATGTTGCTACGAATCAGAATGGCAGCTCCGCCGCGGGCTCTCCGTTGGGGTGATTGGCTGAGATCAGGTCGTAGCCTCGCAGGCAGAAGTAAGATCTTTCAGAGAAATGGGTTTCAGATATGAGGAGAATTTCGGTATTGTTGGTCTTGCAGTAAAGCTCAACCTCAGGCCTGTTTTTGCACAGGCCGTTAGCATTCCAGATCGTGATCTCTAAACCTTCTTGCATAATGTGGAGCAAACAGTTTCCAGCATCTGTGTCATTTGACCTAGTATTTTATCCAACATTTTTTCAAACATGACCTCTAGCCTTGTCACTACCGCATTAAGTTGATTGTCCGGCTGTGAATCCGGGCAGGGAGCTTGATTTGCCTCGTGGGTGCTCTTTGCAGCCTTAGCAAAACTAATGTTTGCATTCACTTTGCTGGAGTTTAGGGGCAGTCCATCTCTTGGAGCTGTCTGTCTGTTTGCCGTTAAGAGGCTCTTTGCCTTCTTATAGGCTGGGCATCCTTTATAGGAGGCCACATGGGGACCCTGGCAGTGCAGGCAGAAGGCCGGGTCACTGCTCTTCTTTGAGCATTCCGACGTGGAGTGTCCGCCTCCACATTTCACACATCTATGTTCCAGGTGGCAGTATCTTTGAGTGTGTGCCCGTATCCTTGGCAGCGATAGCATTGGGGGACATCGTTAAATTTCAGTGGGGGCTCGACTGTAACCACAGAGCAGCAAAGCCTTTTGATTTTGTATGCCTCTTTGTTATTTTTCGCCGGCTCGAGATTTACGAAGAATATGTTTAGGGGTTTTTTTGTGCTTTTTTGTGTGAGGTTATACAGGTCTCTTACTTCGTGCCCGTAGTTGCTTAAACCTTCCTTGATCTCGTCCAGCTCAGTAGAGTGGTGCAGGCCTTTGACCACTATCCGGTAGGCTCTTTCGTCTCTGGGCTGAAAGGTCTGATACCGTTTGTTATTTTGATTGAGAAATGCCTTAAGTGCAGTGAAGCTTGCTTTATCTTGCGTCACTTTAATGTTGTTGTTTTTAGTGGCTTTATATGTAACTTCTACTGCTTTGCCAAGGGCGCCAGTTATGGCATCGGTAAGCGCTTTGATATTGGTCACGTCTGGAATAAAAATCGGTGGTGGCTTGATCGTCTTAGGTTCTCTAGCAGGCTCCTTATTTGGTTGGCCTTTAGCTAGTCCTATGACTTCAGTGGAGTCATCGCTGGCCGAAGATTCTTCGTCGTCTTCATCTGTAGAGAGTGAAGCGAATCTGTTGCTTCTTAGATTTTCTCTAGCAGCTTTGCTGGTGCTTGGTCCGTCTGGTAGGTGTACGCGGGAAGGCTGTCTGCGCTGTTTGCGCGCGGGCTTCCTCCTTATTTCTCCAGGTTCGCTAGTGCAGCTCGAATTCTCAGAGTCAGGGTTGCTAGCTCTGGTGTTGGTCTTCTTCCTCTTGGTGCTGCTGGTTTTGATGAGCTGTATAGCACGTGGCGCGGCTTGTCAGTCCATCTTGTCCATCTTCTTGGTGAGGGGTACGGGGGAGCCGGAGCAAGCAAGCTGCCCGTCTGGCGAGCGTAAGCAGCGAGTGCTAGTCTGTGTTGTTGTTTGTTGTTGTATTCTTATTGTCGTGTGTGTGTTGAAATAACGCGCACAAGCGTGTAAGCGTGTGCGTGTGTAAGTATTAGTGCGCCGTTATTTGCGCACGGCACGCAAGCTGACAGAGCGCAGTAACGTTTGCAGCGACCAATCAGAGCGCAGCTGGCCTGATAATTTCGCCGCAAGTAACTGTTGTTTATGTTGCCTGTGTATTTGGAATGCTTCGCAGCGGTCCGCAGGCACGTCTTTACTCAACGAGTGTTCGATCGCGACTCACATCAGTGGGGGGCTGGGATTGGTGCAGTTGTCCAGCCAGGTATAATATTTGCCAGTATCAGTGGCTTTATATATAAGCTTCTTGCGGGCAGACTTCCGCATGGCTGCAGCAAATATAGAGATGGCTATGGCGCTGTGATCGGATAGGAGGTCCTCTACTTCTCTGACTTGGATTCTGCCAGTATCCAAACCACGAGTTATCGCGATGTCCAGGACGTCAGGCACCTTATATGGGTCTGTAGGCCAGTATGTAGGTGCACCTGTACTGTGGCAGTTGAGGTTTCTTAGGCGAGTTTGCCTGAACAGCGCGTAGCCTTTAGGGTTGTTTGTTCTGGAGCCCCACCAGGTGTGCTTGGCGTTGAAGTCTCCGCCTATTAGAAACCTTGTGCCGAGGCTGTTTATTAGCGTCCCGAATTCTTCGTCCCTAGCATTGTGCTTGGGGGGGCAGTAGGCAGCGGCTATTGTGACGTCTCCCAGCGTGGTACTCACTCTTATTTTTGCGCATTGGATCCACTCCTCCAGAGTAGGGGGCAGGATCTCATAACTTATGTTGCTACGAATCAGAACCGTTGGGGTGATTGGCTGAGATCAGGTCGTAGCCTCGCAGGCAGAAGTAAGATCTTTCAGAGAAATGGGTTTCAGATATGAGGAGAATTTCGGTATTGTTGGTCTTGCAGTAAAGCTCAACCTCAGGCCTGTTTTTGCACAGGCTGTTAGCATTCCAGATCGTGATCTCTAAACCTTCTTGCATAATGTGGAGCAAACAGTCTCCAGCATCTGTGTCATTTGACCTAGTATTTTGTCCAACATTTTTTCAAACATGACCTCTAGCCTTGTCACTACCGCATTAAGTTGATTGTCCGGCTGTGAATCCGGGCAGGGAGCTTGATTTGCCTCGTAGGTGCTCTTTGCAGCCTTAGCAAAACTAATGTTTGCATTCACTTTGCTGGAGTTTAGGGGCAGTCCATCTCTTGGAGCTGTCTGTCTGTATTACCGTTAAGAGGCTCTTTGCCTTCTTATAGGCTGGGCATCCTTTATAGGAGGCCACATGGGGACCCTGGCAGTAGCAGGCAGATGGCCGGGTCTACTGCTCTGCTTTGAGTAATCCCACGAGGAGTGTCCGCCTCCTACGGGTGTGCCCGTATCCTTGGCAGCGATAGCATTGGGGGACATCGTTAAATTTCAATGGGGCTCGACTGTAACCACCTTTTGATTTTGTATGCTTCTATGTTATTTTTCGCCGGCTCGAGATTTACGAAGAATATGTTTAGGGGTTTTTTCGTGTTTTTTTGTGTGAGGTTATGCAGGTCTCTTACTTCGTGCCTGACGTTGCTTAAACCTTCCTTGATCACGTCCAGCTCAGTAGAGTTCGTCTCTGGGCTGAAAGGTGTGGTACCGTTTGTTATTCTCATTGAGAAATGCTTTAAATGCAGTGAAGCTAGCTTTATCTTGTGTGTGTTAAAATAACGCGCACAAGCGTGTGCGTTTGTAAGTATAGTGAGCTGTTATTTGCGCACGGCAGGCAAGCTGACAGAGTGCAGTAACGGTTGCAGCGACCAATCATATCATATGAAAAAATTTGATATACGGGTTATGACTGTATGATTTTGCCTTGCAGGCATAAGTCAATTTTCTTTAATTGAAAATATTAATGAAGTTATTTGAATGTATTATTAAACTAGGACATGAAGATGATATGATGGTTGGTAGCATTTGGAAGGCATATCGTATTATAAATTTTATATACCGCACATGGCTCTGGGGTTTAATCTTTAATTTAAAAGATTAATGAAGATA
>NW_026998071.1:0-14791 GCF_035044405.1 Drosophila montana
AGCTTTATTTTTTCAGCTATTTGAAAATTTTTATGTTTTTTAAGATATCTTGACCAAACTCGGTATTTATTAGTTTTACTAAGCTCCCCATATATATGCAAAATTCTATTCAGATCGGGCAACTATATCATATAGCTGCCGTAGGAACGATCGGTCGAAAATTAAGTTTTTGTATGGAAAATTTTTATGTTTTTCAAGATATCTTGACCAAAATCGGTATTTATTAGTTTTACTACGCTCCCCATATATATGCAAAATCCTATTAAGATCGGACAACTATATCATATAGCTGCCATAGGAAAGATCGGTCGAAAATTAAGTTTTTGTATGGAAAATTTTTATGTTTTTCCAGATATCTTGACCAAACTCGGTATTTATTAGTTTTACTACGCTCCCCATATATATGCAAAATCCTATTAAGATCGGACAACTTTTTATCATATAGCTGCCATAGGAACGATCGGTCGAAAATTATGCTGTTGGATGGAATTTTTTTTGTTTTTCAAGATATCTTGACCAAACTCGGCATTTATTAGTTTTACTATGCTCCCTCCACTTATGCAAAATCTTATTCACATCGGGCTACTATATCAAATAGCTGCCATAGGAACGATCGGTCGAAAATTAAGTTGTTGTACGGAAACCTGTTTTGTTTTTCATGATATCTTAACCATACTCGGCATTAACTATTTTCCCTGTGCTTCTTAGATACGGGCAAAGCACTATAAGCATTTTGAAAAGGTTGGGTCTGCAAGGGTATTAAATCTTCGGTGTGCCGAAGATAGCACTTCTTTCTCGTTTTTATATTATTTATGCAATCGGACCATTACTATTGTTGCTGGTCCCAAAGTTGGGTGTTCTTCAGTAATTATTTTGACTGAGACATATGGCAACGTACTAAGGACTATTCCCTTTTCTATCTTCTGGCAATGTCTTAACGGACTTATGTTAGTGCCGTAAGTTTCTATATATTCTTGTTCGAATTCATAGACTGTAATTAATTCGCTATGTAATCGCAGTACGTTTAGTGCGCGAATACGAAAATCTGTCTCATCTCTATATGTGAGCCTAATAATGGATTCTATATCTGTCATAGTTTAAAAAATTTTTTTTTGAATTTTAGATTTTATCTAACTCATTTGCCCTACTGAAGAAACGTTTTTTAATTTTCTTATTGTGCATTGCATAAGTTTTGAGTCCTAATGAAATGACAGACACAACGGCTATGATTAGCAATAAAATTGCAATATCTTCTAAATTTTCCCTATGATCTATTACTTTAACGTTATTAATAACGAAAGCGGTTTTTTTAACCTTGGACTCGTTCGAGCCCATTTTAAGCTAGAATGTCTTATATTGTTTTTCTTAGATATTAACAAATTATTAATTGTGAAATTTTTTTTTTAAATCTTATAATTTTTTTATTTGTTTTTAATAATGTTCTTGTACTATTGTACAATTAGATAATTTTTTGGGTTTTTTTTTTATATACCATATGCCATATATATGGTTTATTTAGTTTCTTAAATTTTGAATAATGTTACAAAATCCAGTGTGCCTCTCGCACTTTCCCTATGGTGCAGCTTGTTGCGCTGGCGGTACCGGTGCTGGTATTCGCACAGGTATTCACTGGTTGGTGGTGCTGGCTGTGCAGTGTCTGCACGTGTATTCGCAGAAGGGGCTTTCCAGCGGGCCTTCGCTATCCTGTGGACACATTTTCATCACTTTTGGCAGGCTGACTGCGGCAATGGGTGTAACTTTATTAGTGTTTGTTTTTATAATATATATATAACTTTTATATTCGCTGAGTGAGTAGCGGTGTTAGGCTTTCTCTGCTTAATTATATTTTGCAGGAAGTCGAGCTCAGTTTGTAACTTCTGAGCTGTCGACCATGCGGCTGTTGGAGTTTTTGTGAAAAGCAGCCACCTTAGGTGCGCTATTCTTTTTTCATTTTATTTGGTACGAAACCGCGTTTATTAGCCATAACACTCACTCTCTACTCACTCAGAAAACTTGGACGCTCGATGTCTAAGTTACGACGGCAGATGTTATAGATGGCCTCTTTTCGCACACAGTGTATTTTTGTTTTCCTCCAGGGGTTTATTTTCCTTATCCAGTTTGTCTACTGCCTCCAGGCAGCGATTCGTGACACATCACGGTCGCCATGTAGAAATTGATTAGGTATTCCACATAAAAATATTTGAATAAAACGATAAGTACGTCAGTGCAGTCTTGTAGGTATGTTCTGAATGAATTTATTCGCATTTGAAATTGTGCGCTTAGCCTATGGATACATATATACTTATGCTGTTATTGGTTAACAGCTACAAAGAGAGTGAGAGTGAGTAGCTGGCATATGCCTATATAGTGAGCATATATATTGCTCACGGAATGCGCTCAGACGGAGCGTCGGATATGCATCGTAAGCATAAACGGTCAGCTAGTGAGGCTACTGAGCCAATACATAAAGTGGCTTTGGGCTTGTTTACTGTACATTTGTTATTGTATACAACAAAGTGCCGCATACTTTATATTTAATTAAAGGGTGTTTGGTTAGGGCATATACACACTACACATATGTTATATGCTATATGAGTGTATGTGCAAGTGTAGTTTAAGTTGTGGGTGTGGTACATATGTCACTTCTCCATCCCTAAGAAACTAGCCTGTCCTCCGGCGGACATTTTTGGATATAATAATCCAAGTATTGATAATTACAATATTATCGGTTTCATTTAGGTTGCTGTTGCTTACAATATTATAATGTGAATGTATATTGATTGGTTCTTCAATTTGTGTTTCTTTTTTTTGTTTCTTATGTTTTACAATTATTTATTGGGGGAATGCTTTAATGCTTATAGATAATGTACAATATTATAGCAAATATGATTGTGCAAAGTATTGTTATACTTACAATTTGAAAAGTGTTGTACATTTTAATGTGATCTTTAACAATTTATTTGGCTTGAATGTATGATAGTGGTTCTAGCTTGCTTACGTTATTGCAAACATAAATCGTTTGTGTATAATCTAACATTGTGCTTATAATTGAATTGAACAGTTTGACGGTTTTATGAGGTTGTTACCTTCTATTATCATTTCTCTATTGATCATATTTACTTAGATTAACTCTCTTTTTTTTTCAAATTTAGATTTGTAGTGTGTAATTTTTCTACCTCTATTGGTTTCTACAAAATGCTTATCATCTACTTGTCTAAGATTTCCTGTTTTCTTAAATGGAGGTGTTGTTTTTGATCTTATTAGAGGTGATTCCCTTAATCTAGTATCTGCTTCGAAGTCTTGGCGTTTTTCGTTTAGACTCGCTATTTTACTTGTTTTGTTTGTTTGGGTGTCATATGCGGGGGTTCCGGCATATATGAAGATATTAGCTGGTGTTCTACCAGTTGTATTATGTTCGGTTTTATGGTTATACATATAAAGAATTATTTCGAATTTTATTAACTTATTTTTATTTATTATCCTCATTTTTTGTGGTTTCGAGAAAATCTCTGTTATTAATTTCTATTAATGCTATACAAGATACAAAATTGTTTATTATCAATCATGTAAAAATCAACGACGTATTTTTCTGTAGGGTGGAATGTTTCTGGAATAGTTTAAAACGAGAATCTAGTATCTCTGTATTTGGTTTCAGCTATATTGCATATTTCACATTCATTTATGATGTTTTGTATGAGTTTTTGATGGTCGGGATAGTAATATTTTTCTTTTAAGAATGCTGTAACCTTTTCGATACCTGGATGTAATAAATCTTTATGAGTTTTAAGGACAATTTCCTTGAAGTGTGCATATGTTTGGATATCAGTTACTTGTTTAGGGGATTTCATTACTTTTGTTGAGTTATTAGGATTGATTATTTCAATGTAAGCGTTTTGGAAAGTTAGTGCCGAGTGCCGTGATGATGGTCTGGAACAGTGAGTCCATGACTCCTTATACGCTTCATGAATATGTACATATAGCCGAATGTGCACTGCATTGAGCCAAATGAGTTTGTGTGCTTGCATCTCAGAGTTAAATCTGCATGTGGAGACTTAATGATCAGTACTCTTTTCTTTAATTCAATGGTTGGAGTTTCAGGCAGACAGGACGCCGGCCAATTTAGATCTAATAGATACGATGGACCATGACACCGGAGCTCCGATTGGGCTAGGACGTCGGGAACTGGGCCTCTAGAAAGAATGTCAGCTGGATTTCTCTCCGTCGGATATGCGCCACTCCATACTGGCAGTGAGCTCTTGTATGGCAGCCACACGATTTGCCACGAAAACATTAAATTAGTAAGGCTCATCTCTTATCCAGGATAGGACAACGGACGAATCCACCAGCAATAAAACTGGCTGACAAAGATGCCTGTGCGCTTGCCTTCATGTATCAGATTAGCCAGCAGCTTCGCTCCACGTAATTCCTGTTTAGGGACATTAATGGCGCGATTGTGGCTAGAACACTTCTGGCCACCACGTAGATGCAGGCTCCATAGGCATCCACACTGGCATCGCAAAATCCATGTATTTCAACATCAGCTCCTTCGAAGAGTAACACTCTGAGAAACGATACATGGCGAATGTTGCGAAAATTGCTGCATAGCTTCCTCCAGGTCGTATCATGTGCAATCGGCAAGCTTTCATCCCAAGTTAATTTGTTTTTACAAAGCCGTTGACGAAAGATCTTTGCTTTAGTTATGACTGGTCCCAAAAGTCCAAGCGGATGATAAAAACAGGCAAAAATAGACAGAACTAAACGCCTGCAGGATTTAACAGTAGAATCTAGAACAAAAAATGAAAATTGCAACTGGTCGATCGCTAGATCCCAACAAGACCAAGGGCCTTGGTGACATCGCTTCCATCATCGAACTTCAAGTACTGTTCGCTATCTCCATGGGCTATTCCATCGAGGACTTCTTGGTGACTGGAACACCACTTTCGAACTATGAAATCTTCAACGTAAAACTTCTGCTTGATGGTAACCGATCCAATCGGAAATGCATCACGCTCATCAAAGGCCAACTGGTGCACTGCGCGCACGGACTGAAATGATGACGATTTAGTCCCGTATGTCACTGTATCCATTTTAAAGATTTCGATGTCCTTCTGAGGCGAGTCCCTCCACAGGATTCACTGGAAGTAGCTATCAGGCGAAGTCACTCGGACACAGCGATACATTTTGCAAATGTCAGCTGTCAGAGCAACAGGATATGTGCGGAAGAGCATCAGAATGTGAAACAATTAAGGTTGAATGATTGGTCCAGCCATCAGTACATCATTAAGAATCAGTCGTCCTGAGCCATCGAACACAACACGCAACTTCGTTGTGGTGCTGTCTTCCCTCAAGACACAATGATGTGGGAGGAAGTATTTACAACAGCCACTCAACTCACTTACTGGTGGCTTTTACCAAGCTTTCAACTTCCCAAAATCGTCGAACCAACTCATCCAGACGAACGTCCAACTGACCAGGAATGAGGCCAGCAGCCAACAACGAGGTACTGCTCAGTCGAGTTTTTTAGCAGAAGAGGAAGTTTTGACAAAAGCACAATTTGCCCAACAGACAAAGCTCATATAAAAGGCTCGCTCCAATTAAAAGGTGGTTTGTTGAACGGAGGATCAGTGAACCTTATATTCGAGGGAATTTTCCAGTCCGATGTATCGATGATGAAGCTAGGCTGACTATCGGTAATTGTTGGAGTCACAAGAGCATCAAAGGTGGCCGAATAATCTGAGTCTTGTGACTTCATGTGAATCCTATCTTGTCGCTTGTGTCTCCGAGACCCATGACAACTGTCGACGACCTGGTTTTCTTTAACTGAAGTCTCTGTGCGAAACGGGATGTGACCATGTGCAACTGCTAGCCTGAGTCTAATAAAGCCCTACAGGAAACCAAGGAAGCCAAGAGCACAACACCAGACTGAAGACCTTAGACAGCAAAAGAAGTGGCGGTGGTGGAGAAGTGTCGAAGTGGCGGCGCTCAAATCAGACGATGTATGTAATGGTGTCGACGCTTCAGCTTCTGGTGAAGTAGCAAAATTCAGTAGGGTATGATGCTTTCCTCCACTAGTACGACAATGACTACTACTGCAAGACCCAGCTTGGTGTCCCTTCCTTAGGCAGCTATAACAAAGGGCCAGTTTCTTGACTTCCTTATGCCGTAGGGATGGATATAAATTACCGAATTTACAACATGTGTAGATCCCGTGACCAGATGCATCACAAAAGCTTCACCCATTTTCGTTAGTCTCAGCTACAAGCACTCTTTTTTTTGAATTGACGTAGTCCGAGAACTCACACACTTTTGAAGCCGACTCCGAATCTACCCTCTTGAGCCCAAGAATCTCATTGATGTGTGCCTGTGTGCCTATCCAGAGCCACACGATAATTGGCATCGGAAAACTCCAACGATCGAACCGAATCCAACGCGGGGCCAGACAAACATGAGCGGAGATGCTGCAACTTTTCAATATTTGACAGCTCCGTATCCTTGTCGACGACTGACTCAAACATCGCTATGAAATCTGAATGTTCGGTATAGCCACCGCAAAATGTTGGTAGTTTGGTAATTTGGTAATCACGGTTTGGATTGGCGAATCCGCATGACCATGGCAATCAGCACGTCGAAATTTGCGTAATTTGCTGCCAATTTCATCGAAATTCAGCTCCTCAAGCGAGTTTGGCGCGACATTAAAGGCAGGCTTAGTTTTTTCAATTAACAATAGACGCACTTCTAAGTCGACGGCACAAGAGTTATTCATTTTATCCTCAGATAAATCACTTTCAATACACTTGTCTCGCTCGAACAATGCAGCCGCCTTGCGCTTAAGAAAGGGCGCCCTGTTTGCCTGCACATTACTTGTGTTCTCGCCTTGCATCATTTTCTCCCAAACCCTAATCGGAACTCCAAAACTGAAAGCTGAAAAACAACGCACAAATATGCGAACTGTGCAGCTGCTTATGTGCAAGCGGATGTATGTATATGAGCTGAGCCAGGGAATGACCGCACGAATGTATATGCGAATTTTGGGAACTTTTAATTGTCATCTTACACAGGCGTCTTGCAATTGCCTCATTATAACAATTTGCGATAATTATGGTGGAACTTCAATAATTGCCGTTTTAATTTGGCCGGGGCCTCCAAATGTTGATTTACTAACGTTTTTTTAGCAACTTTTTTGAAGCTGTAGCCAAGAAATAAACTAAATTTTGGCTTTTCACTACAACACGTTTTAAATTAGTTTTTTTTATCGAATTTTTATAAATTGCAAGGTTATTTGGCTGTGGCTCAGAAATAGTTCTTCGCTTCGCCTCGATCAACAACGAACAACTGAACTAAGCTGCGTTTTTGTAAAGCATAGTATTCAAATGGTTATCTACTAACATAAAATTATTTGACATAATATAAGATTTGTATTCTAGTTCTTCTACAAACTTACGAATACTTTCAGTGAAGGGGGTATTGTAAATACGTCTAAGGAATTGAATTCCGAAATAAGTGCTGACCTCAACTATGTCCAGGTGTTGGCAGCGGATAGCTGTGTTACTCTCTGGGCTTCTCCTCCGATTTGCTTTTCAATAGCGCCGAATAGGACGCTATGTTGTCGCACGTCTCTCGTTGAATACAATTGCATTATGAGTCTATGCGTCTTATGAAGGCGCTTAAATCTTCTGTAGCTCTATTGAACGTTGGCACTTGCCTAATCTGGCTTAGTCCTTTTTTTAGATGCAACTCACTCAACTGGAGTATTGGCTCCGTTGGCTGTGCCATCTTAATTCACTTCACTTTTTGTTTTGTTGTGTTTGTGGTTTCTTTTTATTTGGTTTGACGTTATTCGCGTTTTTCGCGCTCGCTAACCAGTGAGTGCGTTTTGCAGGGATCAAAGGATTTGCAAATCCACGGACACACTTACGGTTATGTAGTGAAGCAGATTGACTACCTAGTAATTCCGATTGTCCAAAGGATCAATACCATAATGAATTACTAGTTTATGACAATAAAATTGTGTTGTCGGGTTATTAAACTGGGATATAATAATCCTTTAGCGGTCAACGGCACCCGCGGCAAGTTCGCGTGTGTCCTTATGCGAATACGTTTTCGAATGATTTCACTACTCGCGCTCGATCGCTATTGTCGGCTACCATTAGCGTTTTTAAGACTTGGGACTGCGATTGTCCTTTAATAGCCTTATTACATTAGCGTATCCTACCGGCTGCGTCACTTGAATAACTAAAAAAAAAGCGTTGTTCAAAAAAAATATAAAATTATTAAACGGTGCGTAACTTAAGCGGAATTTACAGGAATAATATATACAACTTGACGGTTTGGATGCGTCGGATAAACTCAAACTCCAAACTGTTGTCAACGCTTAGCAAACTTCGGCTGAGCTTTCAAGATCATAAGATTTTTCTCTTTTAGCAATGCTCTTCATTGTTTAATCTCTTTGTGAGTTTTCTAGAATATTCTAAGAGCATGAATTTGGGCATTTGGTGGGAATAACGATTGTGGCGGATGTTTATGTCTGGTGATTTTATGATCGGTCCCACGCCAGAATTGTTATTGCCACCAAGAAATTATAATATGGGCCTCTAAGGTTTACTGTTACAAATTCCAATTGGTGTGTATCGTATCACAATATTTAAGTGGTATGCTTAGTTGCTAGGGCTTATGTATAAGGGGTTGGAATTCAGTGCTGTGGACATATGTTATATGCTATATGAGTGTATGTGCAAGTGTAGTACATGTTGTGGGTGTGGTACATATGTCACTATATTTATTTAGATGTGCATAAGAATATCACAACCTTACCATTGCCAAGTTTCTTAATGTTACTACTGCTGCTTAACTCTAATATCTATCGACTAATTTTTAATTCATTTTCATCCAATTTACTTCATGTTCGTTCAGTTCCTTAAATTTACTTTAACTTGAAGCAATGGGAAGAGAATAGGTAGACATCAGCTGATCGCAAAGACAAATTTTAAGTTCAATGTGATGTATCTATGTATTTCATTAGGTGGCTTCTGTTTTACTATTTGT
This sequence comes from Drosophila montana, assembly GCF_035044405.1. Lineage (NCBI taxonomy): Eukaryota > Metazoa > Arthropoda > Insecta > Diptera > Drosophilidae > Drosophila > Drosophila montana. Next base: position 9,043 of record NW_026998071.1, read on the forward strand.
AATTGCTTTTATCTTTTGGATTGTCAATTGACTTTAGCTTCGTCAACTCTAAATATATATATACGCAACACAGATTTTAAACCATGACTTCTTTGTTTGTCTGAATAGAACTTGGGACGTCGGTATCCATTCAAATAAGTTGCCTATAGCCAGACACAGTTCATTATCATCATCGAGCAATCTCACAAATGGCACTGGAGCATGGTTCCGAAATCTTCTTGGAATAGATTTACTACCCTTGTCTCCGAGCCAATCTATGCACCAAGAGATGGTATGAAGGGGACCAGCGCATGCGGCAGCACACCTGCCACGTGCCTGTAAAATCGAACAAAGGTCAAACACCAATCTATTGACACCAGGCCAATATAAAAATCGCATGCATCAATCTCTTTCACTACTTCGGTATTAAATAACTTTTCCACTTGCACGTCTGCTTCGATACAACTTTTCTATCCTTTTTATTAATTATTTTAACTTTAGACTTTGTTTTTAATAATTACACTGTTTAATGACTTGACGAAAGTACGTCTTTTCGCTGCCAATCTGATCTAAAGACTAGCGCACGCGGTCGTCCGTTCCCTTTATATATCCCTATTTATTCTTACTTCAAGTCTAAGTTGCGATCTTTTCTGAATGCGTGGATCAACTAGATCTTCTATTGCAAACTATAGTCCTCAAAAGACGCACTCTCGCCTTGTCGTATTCCCAATCATATCCCAAATTTCTAAATCGCTGTCAGAGTCTCCAAATCTTTTACAGAACTCTCGACAAAATGTTTCCCAATTAAAGTTTGTATTTGCGCGATGGGATTTCCAAAACCAATCGCTGGCTGTACCATTAAAAAGTAAGTATAAATGGTCATTACGAAGTTGGTAGTCATTACCCATATTTTGTTTGGTTAGTCGCACTCGGTAGAAAAAAATATCCATAAGCATGCCTCGCTTTGTGTCATCGAAGTTAATTCGCCAGTTCTGAATGATTCCTAGCGCCTTTTCTGGACTCACACTAAAGCTTTGGCTGCTTCTCTCTCTTCCAAATGTAAATTCCGCTTCACTCAATCTATGAATCAACGTTTCTGGTTCATGTTCTCTAGATGTTGGTGGGGCTGGATTAGTATCTATCCCATTAGAAAATGGTGGATAACTATTTGAGATCTCCACATATGCAAATCGAATAGAGGTCTCAATAATTTTAGTTAAATATGACGAAATATGATCCATCAACTGAGTTTGCTGAACGTTCATCATATTCTGAATATTCTATATATATAGAATATAGAGCCAAGAGACATGTTGCTTTATGTCTGATCAAGGGTCGGTGCTCTATTTGCCTCCCATAGTCTACCAAAGTGCGGAGAACGGTGGGGAACGAATTTCCACTCGATGAACGGCTAGGCAGAACTGCCGAACTGATTCCATGTTGGGATCGCTAAGCAAGAGACGTTTCAAATCAACCAACTCATTCTTAGCTCCAACGAAGTTTCTTGCATTGTCGGACCAAATCTGACTGGGTTTGCCACTAGTAGCGATGGGCTTTAGGCTCGCTTTAGGGCACTCAAAAATGAAGCAGTCGATAGGTCCTTGCCTAGCTCTAGGTGCATTGCCTTGATGGTGAAGCAAATGAAGACGCTGACGTAGCACTTGATGGGTGGCATCGTACGAACTTCCGACTTGTAGAAGAAAGGTCCGCAATAATGGACTCCAGTTACGGTGAACGCTCGAACGGCTTCCAGACGCTCCCATGGAAGACTTTCCATAACGGGCTCGACGAAACTAGGCCTCGCTCTGAAGCACCTCACACATCTGCTGACTGCTTTAGAGGCTGTTCTCAATCCACCAATCGGTCAATATTGAAGTCGAAATGATGCTGATTTGGTCTCGTATGTCACTATATCCATTTTAAAGATTTCGATGTCCTTCTGAGGCGAGTCCCTCCACAGAATGCACTGGAAGTAGCTATCAGGCGAAGTCACTCGGACACAGCGATACATTTTGCAAATGTCAGCTGTCAGAGCCAACTTATCCAGACGAACGTCCAACTGACCAGGAGTGAGGCCAGCAGCCAACAACGAGGTACTGCGCAGTCGAGTTTTTTGCAGAAGAGGAAGTTCTGACAAAAGCACAATTTGCCCAACAGACAAAGCTCATATATGAAGAACTCATTGGCTATCAGGGTTTTGTCAATGCCTGCGGCCTCATCCCATTTGGTCTGAGTCTGAGTGTCCAACTTTTGTAGCAGCGTGCGCACTATTATGCAATCTGAAATTTGCTCCAAACTGCCCAAGACCTGCAGCGCAAGTATATGCGAATTGACATTGTCCAAGAAATCACACAGTTTTGAAGCCGACTCCGAATCTACCCTCTTGAGCCCAAGAATCTCATTGATGTGGGCCTGGAAAACAAGACGTTTGTTACTAAATCTTCTATTTAACATATCCAGAGCCACACGATAATTGGCACCGGAAAACTCTAACGATCGAACCGAATCCAACGAGGGGCCAGACAAACATGAGCGGAGATGCTGCAACTTTTCAATATTTGACAGCTCGGTATCCTTGTCGACGACTGACTGAAACATCGCTATGAAATCTGAATATTCGGTATAGCCACCGGAAAATGTTGGTAATTTGAGCTCGGGCAATCGCGTTCTGTTGGCCAAGATCACGGTTTGGTTTGTCGAATCCTCGTGACGAACGATGGTTGTGTTGGACGGGCCGTTAGATTGACGTCGCTGCATATTTACAATCAACTCGTCGAAATTTTCACGTAATTTGCTGCCAACTTCATCGAAATTCAGATCCTCAAGCGAGTTTTTTCGCGGCATTAAAGGCAGACTTAGTTTTTTCAATTAACAATAGACGCACTTCTAAGTCGACGGCACAAGAGTTATTAATTTTATCCTTAGATAAATCACTTTCAATACACTTGGCTCGCTCAAACAATGCAGCCGCCTTGCGCTTAAGAAAGGGCGCCCTGTTTGCCTGCACATTACTTGTGTTCTCGCCTTGCATCATTTTTTCACAAACGCTTTCCACCGACTTCTAGAAGGCATCATGAAACACCAGTAACATCGTGTTGCCAAGTGAAAGGGGTCCAACGAAATCCTCGCAGAGTACTGCCATCGGCTCTGCTACCTGTCTCGTCAGCATGCGTCCAGCCGGTCTGAGTTGCTCGCTCTTGAACTTCTGGCAGATCGACACGGTTTTCCTTACGCCTGGATGCTCGGCCCTGGCAGCATCACGGCATTCTTGCAATACCCTCTGTCGCTCACCACCAGCTTCCAGAGAATGTAGTCCTCATCGTCCGTCCGGTTGTTCAAGTGCCTATATTTTATTTATTTATTTTATTTTATTAATGGTCGACAAAACGAGTGTCTTCTTAATTATTCAATACATTATACATACTTTATGAAACTTAAATGCTAAAAGCCTAGTTAGAATACAAAATTTTCTAATAGCATCACCGACCGATGGAGGTGTTTTATTTGCCAGTCCAGCTAACGGTATTAGAGCCTACAACTAAGAAGAAGGGTGTTATTAGAGAACATAGTGTTCTTAAGAAAAATTAAAAATAATCTTAGTTTACTATATTATTTAAGAAAATACAATAAATAGGAAAAAAGATAGATAGGAGTAGTTAATAATGTAAGTAAAGTATACTATATATAGAGTGTTAAGTAGATAAGGTAAGGAGATAGTAATGGGAAATCACCGACCCCTTGGGGAAAATTTATAGCCTGTCCGGCAGACTATGCCCCTGCTCATAGCTGGGAATGGTCAGTGAGACCCTGAAGGTATCCAATGATTTTATTAGGGGTAGAAAAAGTTCGGTAGAGAAAACGTGATGCAAACTATTGAAATTTTTACATAACACGCGAAAAGAAATCTGCATAGCGTAGTCTGTTGTGCACGTAGATAAGAATAAGGGGCGATAATTCCTGGTCGGTTTAGAAGGAACAGAGAATTGAAGACGCCCTAACAGAAAAGGCCAATCTATTTCGCCAACAATCAACTTATGTAGGAAGACAACACAGAGATGAAGAAACAGCCTGCTGGAGTAGGATGGCAACCGAAGATTAGGGACCCAATTTAAACCTCGTAAGGCAAATAGCAGAAATTTCTTCTGAACAGATTCAATACGATCCTGGCTGTTGTTATACTGCGGAGACCAGATGCAAGAGCAGTATTCAAGGATAGGACGAACAAGAGAGATGTACAGAAGTTTCGTTATAAAAGGATCGTTAAACTCTTTAGACCATCGTTTAATGAATCCAAGTACACCTTTTGCCTCATTAACGATGGTATCTAAATGCAGATTGAAACTGAGTTTTGAATAAACGAGAAAGAAGTGCTATCTTCGGCACACCGAAGATTTAATACCCTTGCAGACCCAACCTTTTCAAAATGCTCATAGTGCTTTGCCCGTATCTAAGAAGCACAGGGAAAATAGTTAATGCCGAGTATGCCGAGCTTAGTCAGAATATCTTGAAAAACAAAATAAATTCCATACAACAGCATAATTCTCGACCGATCGTTCCTATGGCAGCTATATGATATAGTTGTCCGATCTTAATAGGATTTTGCATATATATGGGGAGCGTAGTAAAACTAATAAACACCGAGTTTGGTCAAGATATCTTGAAACACATAAAAATTTTCCATACAAAAACTTAATTTTCGACCGATCTTTCCTATGGCAGCTATATGATATAGTTGCCCGATCTTAATAGGATTTTGCATATATATGGGGAGCGTAGTAAAACTAATAAATACCGAGTTTGGTCAAGATATCTTGAAAAACATAAAAATGTTCCATACAAAAACTTAATTTTCGACCGATCGTTCCTATGGCAGCTATATGATATAGTTGCCCGATCTTAATAGAATTTTGCATATATATGGGGAGCTTAGTAAAACTAATAAGTACCGAGTTTGGTCAAGATATCTTGAAAAACATAAAAATTTTCCATATAAAAACTTAATTTTCGACCGATCGTTCCTATGGCAGCTATATGATATAGTAGCCCGATGTGAATAAGATTTTGCATAAGTGGAGGGAGCATAGTAAAACTAATAAATGCCGAGCTTGGTCAAGATATCTTGAAAAACAAAAAAAATTCCATACAACAGCATAATTTTCGACCGATCGTTCCTATGGCTGCTATATGATATAGTTGTCCGATCTTAATAGGATTTTGCATATATATGGGGAGCGTAGTAAAACTAATAAACACCGAGTTTGGTCAAGATATCTTGAAACACATAAAAATTTTCCATACAAAAACTTAATTTTCGACCGATCTTTCCTATGGCAGCTATATGATTGTCCGATCTTAATAGGATTTTGCATATATATGGGGAACGTAGTAAAACTAATAAATACCAAGTTTAGTAAAGATAACTTTATAAACAAAAATGTTTTTCATACAAGAACCTACTTTTCGACCGATCGTTCCTATGGCAGCTATATGATATAGTGGTCCGATCCAGCTGGTTTTGACATATGAACTGCGTGCAACAGAAAGAGGGACTTCTGCAAAGTTTCATAAAGATAGCTTTAAAACTGAGAGACTAGTTCGCATAGAAACAGACAGACGGACAGACGGACATGGCTATATCAACTCGGCTGTTTATACTGATCAAGAATATATATACTTTATGGGGTCGGAGATGTCTCCTTCTATGCGTTACACATTTCACGACAAAATTATAATACCCTCTGCAAGGGTATAAAAATAACGCCTAGACCCT
>NW_026998072.1:0-18450 GCF_035044405.1 Drosophila montana
TAATAACATATTATTCTATTTGGTCGTTTTCCGTTGAGTTGGTCAAGAGTGACTTATCAAACGTTACCGATGGTAAATAAAGCTGGAGATTGTACTTTTCGTTTAAGCTTACCAGATTATCCTCAATTAAACTCCTGATTTTATTGTATTCATATACAAGAATCTCAGTGTGTTTAATTATGGTTGGTTGCAAAACTGGTGCGCTCTTATTTAGGCACTTATATGATTTGTCGAAATTCGATCTATGCAGCTTTATTTTTTCAGCTATTTGGTGTCATTCCATGTGGCACTTTTTTATTTTAATCTTAATTATGCAATCGGACCATTACTATTGTTGCTGGTCCCAAAGTAATTATTTTGACTGAGACATATGGCAACGTACTAAGAACTATTCCCTTTTCTATCTTCTGGCAATGTCTTAACGGACTTGTGTTAGTGCCGTAAGTTTCTATATATTAGTGCGCGAATACGAAAATCTGGCTCATCTCTATATGTGAGCCTAATAATAGATTCTATATCTGTCATAGTTTAAACAATTTTTTTTTAGAATTTTAGATTTTATCTAACTCATTTGCCCTACTGAAGTAACGTTTTATAATTTTCTAATTGTGCATTGCATAAGTTTTGAGTCCTAATGAAATGACAGACACAACGGCTATGATTAGCAATAAAATTGCAATATCTTCTAAATTTTCCCTATGATCTATTACTTTAACGTTATTAATAACGAAAGCGGTTTTTTTAACCTTGTACTCGTTCGAGCCCATTTTAAGCTAGAATGTCTTATATTGTTTTTCTTAGATATTAACAAATTATTAATTGTGAAATTTCTCTTTTTAAATTATATATTCTTTTTATTTTTTTTTAATAATGTTCTTGTACTAGTGTGCAATTAGATAATTTTTTTTAGTTTTTTTTTTATATGCCATATGCCATATATATGGCTTATTTAGTTTCTTAAATTTTGAATAATGTTACAAAATCCAGTGTGCCTCTCGCACTTTCCCTATGGTGCAGCTTGTTGCGCTGGCGGTACCGGTGCTGGTATTCGCACAGGTATTCACTGGTTGGTGGTGCTGGCTGTGCAGTGTATGCACGTGTATTCGCAGAAGGGGCTTTCCAGCGGGCCTTCGCAATCCTGTGGACACATTTTCATCACTTTTGGCAGGCTGACTGCGGCAACGGGTGTAACTTTATTAGTGATTGTTTTTATAATATATATATAACTTTTATATTCGCTGAGTGAGTAGCGGTGTTAGGCTTTCTCTGCTTAATTATATTTTGCAGGAAGTCGAAACCGCGTTTATTATTTATTTATTTATAACACTCACTCCCTACTCACTCAGGAAACTTGGACGCTCGATGTCTAAGTTACGACGGCAGATGTTATAGATGGCCTCTTTTCGCAGACAGTGTATTGTTGTTTTCCTCCAGGGGTTTATTTTCCTTATCCAGTTTGTCTACTGCCTCCAGGCAGGGATTCGTGACCATATCACGGTCACCATGTAGAAATTGATTAGGTATTCCACATAAATATATTTGAATAAAACGATAAGAACGTCAGTGCAGTCTTGTAAGTATGTTCTGAATGAATTTATTCGCATTTGAAATTGTGCGCTTAGCCTATGGATACATATATACTTATGCTGTTATTGGTTAACAGCTACAAAGAGAGTGAGAGTGAGTAGCTGGCATATGCCTATATAGTGAGCATATATATTGCTCACGGAATGCGCTCAGACGGAGCGTGGGATATGCATCGTAAGCATAAACGGTCAGCTAGTGAGGCTACTGAGCCAATACATAAAGTGGCTTTGGGCTTGTTTACTGTAAATTTGTTATTATATACAACAAAGTGCCGCATACTTTATATTTAAATACAGGGTGTTTGGTTAGGGCATATACATAGTATACATATGTTATATGCTATATGACTGTATGTGCAAGTGTAGTTTACGTTGTGGGTGTGGTACATATGTCACTTCTTCATCCCTAAGAAACTAGCCTAGTATCCAAGTATTGATAATTACAATATTATCGGTTTCATTTAGGTTGCTGTTGCTTACAATATTTTCATGTGAATGTATATTGAATCGTTCTTCAATTTGTGATTCTTTTTTTTGTTTCTTATTTTTACAATTATTCATTGGGGGAATGGTTTAAACTTATAGATAATGTACAATATTATAGCAAATATGATTGTGCAAAGTATTGTTATGATTACAATTTGAAAAGTGTTGTACATTTAAATGTGATCTTTATTTGGCTTGAATGTATGATAGTTGTTCCAGCTTGCTTACGTTATTGCTTACATAAATCGTTTGTGTATGATCTAACATTGTGCCTGTAATTATTTTTTCATATAACTGAATTGAACAGTTTGACGGTTTTATGAGGTTGTTACCTTCTATTATCATTTCTCTATTGATCATATTTACTTAGATTAACTCTCTTTTTTTTCAAATTTAGATTTGTAGTGTGTAATTTTTCTACCTCTATTGGTTTCTACAAAATGCTTATCATCTACTTGTCTAAGATTTCCTCTTTTCTTAAATGGAGGTGTGGTTTTTGATCTTACTATAGGTGATTCCCTAAATCTAGTATCTACTTCGAAGTCTTGGCGTTTTTCGCTTAGACTCGCTATTTTACCTGTTTTGTTTGTTTGGGTGTCATATGCGGGGGTTCCGGCATATATGAAGATATCAGCTGGTGTTCTACCAGTTGTATTATGTTCGGTTTTATGGTTATACATATAAAGAATTATTTCGAATTTTATAAACTTATTTTTATTTATTATCTTCAATTTTTCATTAACAGTTTTGTGAAATCTCTCAACGTCAGAAATTTCATTCTTACTAGTAGTTATAGTTATTTTAACATTTTCTGACTGTAACCATAACTGAAGTGCTGCGCACATGAATGCTGAGTCTTTGTCGGCTTTAATTTCGGTTGGTTTGATTGAAAATTTGGAGAATTTCTCGTTTTGTTTTGATCCAATCTCTGTTAATAATTTCTATTAAAGCAGCATATTTGGAATAAATGTCTATACAAGATGGAAATTGTTTATTATCAATCATGTAAAAATAACGACGTATTTTTCTGTAGGGTTGAATGTTTCTGAAGTAGTTTGGAACGAGAATTTAGTATCTCTGTATTCGGTTTTAGCTATATTGCATATTTCACATTCATTTATGATGTTTTGTAGGAGTTTTTGATGGTCGGGATAGTAATATTTTTCTTTTAAGAATGCTGTAACCTTTTCGATACCTGGATGTGATAAATCTTTATGAGTTTTAAGGATAATTTCCTTGAAGTTTGCATATGTTTGGATATCAGTTACTTGTGTAGGGGATTTCATTACTTTTGTTGAGTTATTAGAATTGATTATTGTAAGCGTTTTGGAAAGTTATGAAATCCGCATCATTTTGAAAGTGTGCATAAATATTCTTTAATTAGTACTTTAGCGTAAACATGGGTCATTTCATGATATGAAATTTTGATTTTCAATTTGTGAAAGTAATGTATTGTTTCAACTTTGTTGGTGTTGGCTTTTATGAATTATATTTGCCAGTTATAATAATTAATGGTTCTTTCTGTAATAGGAATATATTTTCGTTATTTTCTTTTGCACTATGTATTGTCGCTGCTAAGCTATCTGGGTTTTCACCAAGTAAATTTTCTTCAATTTTGATGCGCGATAAAGCATCTGCTACGTGATTCTCTTTACCTGGAATATATTTAATATGGTAATCAAACTCATTAAGCTTGATTTTCTATCTTTGTAGCTTCATATTGGGTTCTTTTATATTACTCAACCAAAATAGTGGTTTGTGATCACGAATTTCCTTCCAAAAAGATAGGACCTTAAATATTTTAATTTTTAATTTTTCAAATGGTTCAATGTACTGTTTATCTCTTGTGTTTATGACTGCACCTTTTTTCAATTTTGCTGTCAGTGGCTTTGCTATTTTTGCGAAATTTGGGATGAACTTTCGGTAGAAACCACAAAGTCCTAAAAATTATTTAATTCCTTTCGCCGTTTTAGGTATTGGGAATTTTTGTTTCGTCTCAATTTTGGCTGGGTTAGGTTTTATACCTTCAGTTGTGATTATATGGCCTAAGAATTCAGTTTGTTTTTTCATGAACTCACATTTATCTAATTTTAGTTTTAGATTGGCCTCCTTTAACTTTGTGAATACCCTCCTCAGTGACAATATATTTTCCTCCGATGAAGTGGATTATAAAATTATGTCGTCCATATAGACATAAAAATCCTTATAGATCAAATCTTCAAGGAGATTGTTAATTTTTTTTTTTTTTTTTTGAACATAATTATTATTTATTTTATTTAAAATCTGCCCGCTTTTTGGGCAACAATTAAATGTTAAGGTTGCTCTTGCTGGCGGTTCCCCAAAGATGGATGCCGTAAGTCCATGTTGGCTTGATAATTGTTTTATAGATTAAAAGCTTGACGCGAAGCTTCAATTTGGACTGTCTACCAATCAGCCAGTAATATTTTTTCAGCTTGTTTTCAGCCTGCTTTCTTTTGCGCACAATGTGTTCACGCCATGTCAGCCGTCTGTCGAGTGTGATGCCAAGATAATTGGGCGTTGTGCTTACCGGAATCTGTAATCCATCTAGGAAAACTGGGGGGCAGTTTCCTTTACGCAGCGTGAAAGTGGTATGGGTCGATTTTTCTTGGTTGACCGCGATGTTCCACCTTTTCAGCCAGCTGTCTAGGGAGTCCAATTGACGCTGCATAATGGAGGACGCGTATTGCGGCGTGTTGGCCGTTGTAAGAAAGGCAGTATCATCCGCGTACGTGGCAACCAAGAGGCTCTGATCCGGGCTGATAGGCATGTCGGCTGTGTATACCGTGTATAATAGAGGACCCAGAACGCTGCCTTGTGGGACTCCGGCTCTGATGTTCTTTATAGATGAAATAGCATCACCGCACTTAGTGTAAAACTGTCTGCAGGAGATGTAGCATTTTAGAAAATCGAAGTAGGATGCTGGTAAATTTGCCTTAAGTTTATGCAGAAGACCTGTGTGCCATACCCTATCAAATGGTTGCTTCACGTCGAGCATGACCGCACAGCAGTACTTCTTTTCTTCGAACGCCTGCATTATTCGCTATACTAACCTATTGCACTGTTCCGGTGTTCCGTGGAGTCGCCTGAAGACGAACTGATGGTCTGGGATCAAACCAGCCTCGTTCAATACTGGCAGCACTCTACGTAAAAAGACTCTTTCGAGCAATTTAGAGAGAATAGCCAGTAAGCTTATGGGATGATAAGAGGAGAGATTGGCCTCAGGTTTACCAGGCTTTGGTATTAAAATTACCTCAGCTCGTTTCCACTGGGAAGGGAAATGTCCAATCTCAAACCATCGGTTAATAACGTTGGTCAGCAACTGGATACAATTTTTAGGAAGCATTTTAATCGCCTTAGCGTCGATGCTAGCAATCTCATTCTCAATCTCGTCCAGGGATGCTGATGCGATCCGTGTGTCACCCACACTTGGTAACTCCAAGAAACGGATAGTATCCGCTTTGTCCGCCAATGAGCAGCGATCAAACGGCATGAATGAGTTTTTTATATTTTATTCCTTTCTTGATGAGCACTGTAGCTCCACCTCGGGCTCCACCGTTTGGGTGGTTGGTATAAATAATATCAAAACCATTGATGAAGAAGTACTATCTCTGGGAGATGTGAGTTTCTGATATTAGGAGTATATCTGTGTTGGTGGTCTTCACAAAGTGTTCGACCTCTGGTCTGCTATTGCACAGACCGTTCGAATTCCAGATGGTGAGGTTCAGCCTTACTTGCATAGCTTACCAACAAAAGTGGCTAGCATTAGCGACATCTGGCTAAATATCTTCTCCATCATCAACTCCAATCGGGAAACCATGGCTTCCATAGCTCCTGTTGCTGACTGCTCAGGTTGGCGGGCTTGGCTTTGTGAATTAAAATTTCCTCCTCTAAGCGCGTCCGAGAAGCTGACTTGTGGGTCGATTTTAGCAGATGGTAATCCTGAAGTACGCCTGGCTGAGGCATTTGTGGTGCATTTTTCAAACCAAACGGCATTCGAGTCTACTTATAATGTACATTTTTCGTTGAGAACGCTGTCTTAGGAATTGAGGTTTCATCCATTTGGATCTGGCGAAAAACTTTCGCGAGGTCAATGGTAGTAAAATACTGACATTTACCAAATCAGTATACCGTCCATTGCTGGTATAGGGTATTTATCATCTATTGTGACTTCATTAAGGCTTCGATAGTTAATGACTATCCTAAATTTTTGTTTGCCGGATGCATCCCTCTTTTTGGGTATGATCCGAATAGGGGAAAAATAAGGTAATTTCTACTTGCGAATTATACCTTGGTTAATCATGTCTTTGATTTGGTTTTCGACTTCTTGGTCGAATGGTCTTCTGATTGGTTTGGATGACATGTTCGACAGTAATCGTAAAGGTCAAATTTTCACCTTCTCGGTACCGAATATCACAGAACTCTCGTATGACTTTCGTTAATTTGCCTTTCTCTTCATCGTTTAGATGATCTAGGTGAAATTCGTTGAGTTCTGAAAGCTCATTATTGATGGCGAACATGAATTGTTCGTCATCGGATGGGGGCGGAATAAGATATTCTGAATCTGGTTCTTCTTCTGGCAATTCGGTTTCCGAATTGTTTAACATAGTGAATGTGTAATCATTTATACGAACGGCTATATTTGTATTGTCTATTAATGCTTGAGAACTCTCTAGGAATTCTCGACCTAATACAAATCATAATTTTCTGAAAAATGATGTAAATAAAATTTGTGATATGTTGGGCAAAGCTTGCTGGGTTTCAGCGAAATTCTTTGATTTAATATTACTATACCGTTAATGGTATGAACTTCTAGTTGCCAATTTTTTTTAGGGAATTTTAGAAAATTTTATTTCATTAAATTAATAGACGACCCCATGTCTATTATGCAGAACTTTATTCTTCATGGTTAGTGTTGGGTTACTAATGTTTTTTATCAACTGTTTTAAAGCATTAGCCAAGAAGATTTTGGCTTTTCACAACACGTTATAAATTAGTTTTATTTATCGAATTTATATAAATTGCAAGGTTATTTGGCTGTGGCTCAGAAATATTTCTTCGCTTCGCCTCGATTAACAACGAACAACTGAACTATATAAAGAGAATATGCAATTTATAGCAGCTGCGACAAGTGCAAGAGAGGCTTGCCAACCTTGTTTGCAACAAACAGCTGTTTAAACTGTTTAAGCTAAACTAAGATTACGACCTCGTCTTATGTTTACATGAATGTTTGCTCATACTGATTTGATGCGGCTGCTGCAGAATCCAACAAGCTCCCCCCGTTGGAGACCTGATTGTTGTATCTGTGTCACACGCTGCCAGCCATCCAAACGGTCGTAGTTTAATTATGTGACTCGATTATGGTTGTTGAAGGACCACCAAGACGTACATGAGCAGGAGTCAGGACATCTAGATCTGCTGAGTTCTCTGAAAGCGAGAGTAATGGGCGTGGGTTAACAATAGCTGTGATTTGGCAAACAAGAGTACGAAGCTCATCAAAGGTAAGTAAAGAACGGCCGACAGAGCGATAGAAATGGTGCATGGCCAATTTCACTGCCGCCTCCCATAGTCCACCAAAGTGCGGAGAACGGTAGGGAACGAATTTCCACTCGATGTCAACGGCTAGGCAGAACTGCCGAACTGATTCCATGTGGGGATCGCTAAGCAAGAGACGTTTCAAATCAACCAACTCATTCTTAGCTCCAACGAAGTTTGTTGCATTGTCGGACCAAATCTGACTGGGTTTGCCACTAGTAGCGATGGGCTTTAGGCTCGCTTTAGGGCACTCAAAAATGAAGCAGTCGATAGGTCCTTGACTAGCTCTAGGTGCATTGCCTTGCTGGTGAAGCAAATGAAGACGCTGACGTAGCACTTGATGGGTGGCATCGTACGAGCTTCCGACTTGTAGAAGAAAGGTCCGCAATAATGGACTCCTGTTACGGTGAACGCTCGAACGGCTTCCAGACGCTCCCATGGAAGACTTGCCATTACGGGCTCGACGAAACTAGGCCTCGCTCTGAAGCACCTCACACATCTGCTGACTGCTTTAGAGGCTGTTCTCAATCCACCAATCGCTCAATATTGAAGTCGAATTTTGGCTAGAAGTGCGCAGGGACCAGTGTGTAAGCCACCAACACGGAGGATGTCACTTTCATCCAGAAATGGTGCAAGACATGCGATTGACCTGGATTTTTTCACATTTCCATGCGAGTGAATCTCCTTGATGTCATCCCACAAGTTCGCTCTCTTTACAGCCCGAAGAAAAATCCGAGTGCCGTGATGATGGTCTAAAACAGTGAGTCCATGACGCTTTATACGCTTCATGAATATGTACATATAGCCGAATGTGCACTGCATGGAGCCAAATGAGTTTGTGTGCATGCATCTCAGAGTTAAATCTGCATGTGGAGACTTAGTGATCAGTACTCTTTTCTTTAATTCAATGGTTGGAGTTTCAGGCAGACAGGACGCCGGCCAATTTAGATCTAATAGATACGATGGACCATGACACCGGAGCTCCGATTGGGCTAGGACGTCGGGAACTGGGCCTCTAGAAAGAATGACAGCTGGTCGTATCACGTGCAATCGGCAAGCTTTCATCCCAAGTTAATTTGTTTTTACAAAGCCGTTGAAGAAAGATCTTTGCTTTAGTTATGACTGGTCCCAAAAGTCCAAGCGGATCATAAAAACAGGCATCAATAGACAGAACTAAACGCCTGCAGGGTTTAACAGTAGAATCTAGAACAAAAAATGAAAATAGCAACTGGTCGATCGCTGGATCCCAACAAGACCAAGGGCCTTGGTGACCTTGTTCCCTATCTCCATGGGCCATTCCATCGAGGACTTCTTGGTGACTGGAACACCACTTTCGAAACTTGAAGTTTCTACGCGACAATATCCCGGCCGTCTGACGAATTTTCTCTCTGGATATGAAATCGTCAACGTAAAACTTCTGCTTGATGGTATCCGATCCAATCGGAAATGCATCACGCTCATCAAAGGCCAACTGGTGCACTGCGCGAACGGACTGAAATGATGTTGATTTGGTCCCGTATGTCACTGTATCTATTTTAAAGATTTCGATGTCCTTCTGAGGCGAGTCCCTCCACAGGATGCAATGGAAGTAGCTATCAGGCGAAGTCACTCGGACACAGCGATACATTTTGCAAATGTCAGCTGTCAGAGCAACAGGATATGTGCGGAAGCGCATTAGAATGTGAAACAACTTAGGTTGAATGATTGGTCCCGCCATCAGTACATCATTAAGAATCAGTCGTCGCTGAGCCATCGAACACAACACGCAACTTCGATGTGGTGCTGTCTTCATCCAAGACGCAATGATGTGGGAGGAAGTATTTAGAACAGCCACTCAACTCACTTACTGGTGGCTTTTACCAAGCTTTCAACTTCCCAAAATCGTCAAACCAACTCATCCAGACGAACGTCCAACTGACCAGGAGTGAGGCCAGCAGCCAACAACGAGGTACTGCGCAGTCGAGTTTTTTGCAGAAGAGGAAGTTCTGACAAAAGCACAATTTGCCCAACAGACAAAGCTCATATAAAAGGCTCGCTCCAATTAAAAGATCCACTCGCTGTGGTTTGTTGAACGCAGGATCAGTGAACTTTATATTCGAGGGAATTTTCCAGTCCGATGTATCGATGATGAAGCTAGGCTGACTATCGGTAATTGTTGGAGTCACAAGAGCATCAAAGGTGGCTGAATAATCTGAGTCTTGTGACTTCATGTGAATCCTAACTTGTCGCTTGAGTCTCCGAGACCCATGACAACTGTCGACGACCTGGTTTTCTTTAACTGAAGTCTCTGTGCGAAACGGGATGTGACCATGTACAACTGCTACCCTAAGTCTAATAAGGCCCTACAGGGAACCAAGGAACCAGAGCTATTCTTTACCAGTACCACTGCAGTGGCCAAGAGCACAACACCAGACTGAAGGCCCAATTTGCGAAAATTATGGTGGAACTTCAATAATTGCAGTTTTAATTTGGCCGGGGCCTTCAAATGTTGATTTACTAATGTTTTTTTAGCAACTGTTTTGAAGCTTTAGCCAAGAAATAAACTAAATTTTGGATTTTCACTACAACACGTTTTAAATTAGTTTTATTTATCGAATTTATATAAATGTAAGGTTATTTGGCTGTGGCTCAGAAATAGTTCTTCGCTTCGCCTGGATCAACAACGAACAACTGAACTAAATAAAGAGAATATGCAATTTATAGAAGCTGCGTTTGTGTAAAGCATAGTATTCAAATGGTTATCTACTAACATAAAATTATATGACATAATATAAGATTTGTATTCTAGTTCTTCTACATACTTACGAATACTTTCAGTGAAGGGGGTATTGTAAATACGTCTAAGGAATTGAATTCCGAAATAAGTGCTGATCTGATCTCAACTATGTCCAGGTGTTGGCAGCGGATAGCTGTGTTACTCTCTGGGCTTCTCCTCCGATTTGCATTTCAATAGCGCCGAATAGGACGCTATGTTGTCGCACGTCTCTCGTTGAATACAATTGCATTATGAAGTCTATGCATCTTATGAAGGTGCTTAAATCTTCTGTAGCTCTATTGAACGTTGGCACTTGCCTAGATGCAACTCACTCAACTGGAGTATTGGCTCCGTTTTTAAATCACTTCACTTTTTGTTTTGTTGTGTTTGTGGTGTCTTTTTATTTGGTTTGACGTTATTCGCGTTTTTCGCGCGCGCTAACCAGTGAGTGCGTTTTGCAGGGATCAAAGGATTTGCAAATCCACGGGCACACTTACGGTTATGTAGTGAAGCAGATTGACTACCTAGTAATTCCGATTGTCCAAAGGATCAATACCAGAATTAATTACTAGTTTATGACAATGAAATTGTGTTGTCGGGTTATTAAACTGGGATATAATAATCCTTTAGTGGTCAACGGCACCCGCGGCAAGTTCGCGTGTGTCCTTATGCGAATACGTTTTCGAATGATTTCACTACTCGCGCTCGATCGCTATTGTCGGCTACCATTAGCGTTTTTAAGACTTGGGACTGCGATTGTCCTTTAATAACCTTATTACATTAGCGTATCCTACCGGCTGCGTCACTTGAATAACTAAAAAAAAACGCGTTGTTAAAAAAAAATATAATTTTATTAAACGTGCGTAACTTAAGCGGAATTTACAGGAATAATATATTCAACTTGACGGTTTGGATACGTCGGATAAACTCAAACTCCAAACTGTTGTCAACGCTTAGCAAACTTCGGCTGAGCTTTCAAGATCATGAGATTTTTCTCTTTTAGCAATGCTCTTCATTATTTACTCTTGTGAGTTTTCTAGAATATTCTAAGAGCCTGAATTTGGGCATTTGGTGGGAATAACGATTGTGGCGGATGTTTATGTCTGGTGATTTTATAATCGGTCCCACGCCAGAATTGTTATTGCCACCAAGAAATTATAATTTGAGCCTCTAAAGTTTACTGTTACAAATTCCAATTGGTGTGTATCGTATCACAATATTTAAGTGGTATGCTTAGTTGCTAGGGCTTATGTATAGGGGGTTGGAATTCAGTGCTGTGGACATATGTTATATGCTATATGAGTGTATGTGCAAGTGTAGTACATGTTGTGGGTGTGGTACATATGTCACTATATTTATATAGATGTGCATAAGAATATCACAACCTTACCATTGCCAAGTTTCTTAATGTTACTACTGCTGCTTAACTCTAATTCGCGACTAATTTTTAATTCATTTTCATCCAATTTACTTCATGTTCGTTCAGTTCCCTAAATTTACTTTAACTTGAAGCTCATGGGAAGAGAATAGGTAGACATCAGCTGATCGCAAAGACAAATTTTAAGTTCAATGTGATGTATATATGTATTTCATTAGGTGGCTTCTATTTTACTATTTGTAATTGCTTTTATCTTTTGGATTGTCAATTGACTTTAGCTTTGTCAACTCTAAATATATAGTCATTTACACTACGCAATACAGATTTTAAACCATGACTTCTTTGTTTGTCTGAATAGAACTTGGAGCATGGTTCCGAAATCTTCTTGGAATAGATTTACTACCCTTGTCTCCGAGCCAATCTATGCACCAAGAGATGGTATGAAGGGGACCAGCGATTGCGGCCATGTGCCTGTAAAATCGAACAAAGGTCAAACACCAATCTATTGACACCAGGCCAATATAAAAATCGCTTGCATCAATCTCTTTCACTACTTCGGTATTAAATTACTTTTCCACTTGCACGTCTACTTCGATACAACTTTTCTATCCTTTTTATTAATTATTTTAACTTTAGACTTTGTTTTTAATAATTACACTGTTTAATGATTTGACGAAAGTACGTCTTTTCGCTGCCAATCTGAGCTAAAGACTAGCGCACTCGGTCGTCCGTTCCCTTTATATATATATACTTCATATATTCTTCCTATATATTCTTACTTCAAGTCTAAGTTGCGATCTTTTCTGAATGCTAACGTAGAGAAGTTCGTGGTGCAGACTGGGCTTGGAATTGAAATCAGAAGGTCTACTATCTGATTTTCTAGGATTCCTTGTTGCAATCTGTCAACTAGATCTTCTACTGCAAACTATAGTCATCTAAAGACTCACTCTCGCCTTGTCGTATTCCCAATCATTTCCCAAATTTCTAAATCGCTTTCAGAGTCTCCAAATCTTTTACAGAACTCTCGACAAAATGTTTCCCAATTAAAGTTTGTATTTGCGCGATGGAATTTCCAAAACCAATCGCTGGCTGCACCATTAAAAAGTAAGTATAAATGGTCACTACGAAGTTGGTAGTCATTACCCAAATTATTCGATGTCAACGGCTAGGCAGAACTGCCGAACTGATTCCATGTGGGGATCGCTAAGCGACAGACGTTTCAAATCAACCAACTCATTCTTAGCTCCAACGAAGTTTGTTGCATTGTCGGACCAAATCTGACTGGGTTTGCCACTAGTAGCGATGGGCTTTAGGCTCGCTTTAGGGCACTCAAAAATGAAGCAGTCGATAGGTCCTTGACTAGCTCTAGGTGCATTTCCTTGCTGGTGAAGCAAATGAAGACGCTGACGTAGCACTTGATGGGTGGCATCGTACGAGCTTCCGACTTGTAGAAGAAAGGTCCGCAATAATGGACTCCAGTTACGGTGAACGCTCGAACGGCTTCCAGACGCTCCCATGGAAGACTTACCATCACGGGCTCGACGAAACTAGGCCTCGCTCTAAAGCATCTCACACATCTGCTGACTGCTTTAGAGGCTGTTCTCAATCCACCAATCGCTCAATATTGAAGTCGAATATTGGCTAGAAGTGCGCAGGGACCAGTGTGTAAGCCACCAACACGGAGGATGTCACTTTCATCCAGAAATGGTGCAAGACATGCGATTGAGCTGGATTTTTTCACATTTCCATGCGAGTGAATCTCCTTGAGGTCATCCCACAAGTTCGCTCTCTTTACAGCCCGAAGAAGAATCCGAGTGCCGTGATGATGGTCTGGAACAGTGAGTCCATGACGCCTTATACGCTTCATGAATATGTACATATAGCCGAATGTGCACTGCATGGAGCCAAATGAGTTTGTGTGCTTGCATCTCAGAGTTAAATCTGCATGTGGAGACTTAATGATCAGTACTCTTTTCTTTAATTCAATGGTTGGAGTTTCAGGCAGGACGCCGGCCAATTTAGATCTAATAGATACGATGGACCATGACACCG
Organism: Drosophila montana; assembly: GCF_035044405.1. Classification (NCBI taxonomy): domain Eukaryota; kingdom Metazoa; phylum Arthropoda; class Insecta; order Diptera; family Drosophilidae; genus Drosophila; species Drosophila montana. The sequence goes on from NW_026998072.1 coordinate 13,811, forward strand.
GAGCTCCGATTGGGCTAGGACGTCGGGAACTGGGCCTCTAGAAAGAATGTCAGCTGGATTTCTGTCCGTCGGATATGCGCCACTCCATACTGGCAGTTAGTTCTTGTATGGCAGCCACACGATTTGCCACGAAACGTTAAAATAGTAAGGCTCGTCTCTTATCCAGGATAGGACAACGGACGAATCGCACCAGCAATAAAACTGGCTGACAAAGATGCCTGTGCGCTTGCCTTCATGCATCAGATTAGCCAGCAGCTTCGCTCCACATAATTCCTGTTTTGGGACATTAATGGCGCAACTCGAGACATGGAGTAAAGGATACGGATTGTGGCTAGAGGACTTCTGGCCACCTCATAGATGCAGGCTCCATAGGCATCCACACTGGCATCGCAAAATCCATGTATTTCAACATCAACTCCTTCGAAGAGTAACACTCTGAGAAACGATACATGGCGAATGTTGCGAAAATTGCTGCATAGCTTCCTCCAGGTCGTATCACGTGCAATCGGCAAGCTTTCATCCCAAGTTAATTTGTTTTTACAAAGCCGTTGAAGAAAGATCTTTGCTTTAGTTATGACTGGTCCCACAAGTCCAAGCGGATCATAAAAACAGGCAACAATAGACAGAACTAAACGCCTGCAGGGTTTAACAGTAGAATCTAGAACAAAAAATGAAAATAGCATGTGGTCGATCGCTGGATCCCAACAAGACCAAGGGCCTTGGTGACATCGCTTCTATCATCGAACTTCAAGTACTGTTCCCTATCTTCATAGGCTATTCCATCGAAGACTTCTTGGTGACTGGAAGCTTGAAGTTTCCAAGCGACAATATCCCGGCCGTCTGACGAATTTTCTCTCTGGCTTCAGCAACTTCGGTGGCTCCGGATAAGAAATTGTCAACGTAAAACTTCTGCTTGATGGTATCCGATCCAATCGGAAATGCATCACGCTCATCAAAGGCCATTTTAAAGATTTCGATGTCCTTGTGAGGCGAGTCCCTCCACAGGATGCACTGGAAGTAGCTATCAGGCGAAGTCACTCGGACACAGCGATACATTTTGCAAATGTCAGCTGTCAGAGCAACAGGATATCAGTACATCATTAAGAATCAGTCGTCGCTGAGCCATCGAACACAAAACGCAACTTGGTTGTGGTGCTGTCTTCCTTCAAGACGCAATGATGTGGGAGGAAGTATTTACAACAGCCACTCAACTCACTTACTGGTGGCTTTTACCAAGCTTTCAACTTCCCAAAATCGTCGAACCAACTCATCCAGACGAACGTCCAACTGACCAGGAGTGAGGCCAGCAGCCAACAACGAGGTACTGCGCAGTCGAGTTTTTTGCAGAAGAGGAAGTTCTGACAAAAGCACAATTTGCCCAACAGACAAAGCTCATATAAAAGGCTCGCTCCAATTAAAAGATCCACTCGCTGTGGTTTGTTGAATGCAGGATCAGTGAACCTTATATTCGAGGGAATTTTCCAGTCCGATGTATCGATGATGAAGCTAGGCTGACTATCGTTAATTGTTGGAGTCACAAGAGCATCAAAGGAGGCTGAATAATCTGAGTCTTGTGACTTCATGTGAATCCTAACTTGTCGCTTGTGTCTCCGAGATTGAAGTCTCTGTGCGAACCGGAATGTGACCATGTGCAACTGCTAGCCTGAGTCTAATAAGGCCCTACAGGGAACCAAGGAACCAGAGCTATTCCTTACCAGTACCACTGCAGTGGCCAAGAGCACATCACCAGACTGAAGACCTTGGACAGCAAGAGAAGTGGCGGTGGTGGAGAAGTGTCGAAGTGGCGGCGCTAAAATCAGACGATGTATGTAAATGTGTCGACGCTTCAGCTTCTGGTGAAGTAGCAAAATTCAGTAGGGTATGATGCTTTTCTCCACTAGCACGACAATGCCTAATACTGCAAGACCGAGTGTGGTGTCCCTTCCTTAGGCAGTTATAACAAAGGGCCAGTTTCTTGATTTCCTTGTGCCGAAGGGATGGAGATAAATTACCGAATTTACTACATGTGTAGATCCCGTGACAAGATGCATCACAAAAGCTGCAACCATTTTCGTTAGTCTCAGCTACAAGCACTCTTTTGCAGTGGTTAGTGTTATGGTTGGATCTTCCCACCTGAGAATTGGTCATATGGGATGACATGGCATGTTGCACGCTCTCCAGCCTTTGACTACGCCTTTCCAGAAATGTGAATCGGCTATCGGGATTTTGTCAATGCCTGCGGCCTCATCCCATTTGGTCTGAGTCTGAGTGTCCAACTTTTGAAGCAGCGTGCGCACTATTATGCAATCTGAAATTTGCTCCAAACTGCCCAAGGTCTGCAACGCACGCATATGCGAATTGACCTTGTCCAAGAAATCACACAGTTTTGAAGCCGACTCCGAATCTACCCTCTTGAGCCCAAGAATCTCATTGATGTGTGCCTGGAAAACAAGACGTTTGTTACTAAATCTTCTATTTAGAGCCACACGATAATTGGCACCGGAAAACTCCAACGATCGAACCGAATCCAACGAGGGGCCAGACAAACATGAGCGCAGATGCTGCAACTTTTCAATATTTGACAACTTGGTATCATTGTCGACGACTGACTCAAACATCGCTATGAAATCTGAATATTCGGTATAGCCACCGGAAAATGTTGGTAATTTGAGCTCGGGCAATCGCGGTCTGTTGGCCAAGATCACGGTTTGGTATGGCGAATCCTCGTGACGAACGAAGGTTGTGTTCGGGCCGTTAGATTGACGTCGCTGCATATTTACGCGAACGCGAGCTTCAACCATGGCAATCGACTCGTCGAAATTTTCACGTAATTTGCTGCCAACTTCATTGAAATTCAGCTCCTCAAGCGAGTTTTGCGCGGCATTAAAGGCAGACTTAGTTTTTTCAATTAACAATAGACGCACTTCTAAGTCGACGGCACAAGAGTTATTAATTTTATCCGTAGATAAATCACTTTCAATACACTTGGCTCGCTCGAACAATGCAGCCGCCTTGCTCTTAAGAATGGGCACACTGTTTGCCGGCACATTACTTGTGTTCTCGCCTTGCATCATTTTTTCACAAACCGTTTCCACCGCCTTCGAGAAGGCATCTCGAAACACCAGAAACATCGTGTTGCCAAGTGAAAGGGGTCCGCCGAAATCCTCGCAGAGTACTCCCATCGGCTCTGCTACGTGTCTCGTCTGCATGCGTCCAGCCGGTCTGAGTTGCTCGCTCTTGAACTTCTGGCAGATCGACACGGTTTTCCATACGCCTGGATGCTCGGCCCTGGCAGCATCATGGCATTCTTGCAATACCCTCTGTCGCTCACCACCAGCCACACATAGCTTCCAGAGAATGTAGTCGTCATCGTCCGTCCGGTGGATCAAGTGCCTATATTTTATTTATTTATTTTATTTTATTAATGGTCGACATAACGAGTGTATTCTTAATTATTCAATACATTATACATACTTTATGAAACTTAAATGCTAAAAGCCTAGTTAGAATACAAAATTTTCTAATAGCATCACCGACCGATGGAGGTGTTTTATTTGCCAGTCCGGCCAGCTGTGCCCCTTTTCACAGCCAATTTTGTCAGTAACGCTATTAGAGCCTACAACTAAGAAGAAGGGTGTTATTAGAGAACATAGTGTTCTTAAAAAAAATTAAAATCTTAGTTTACTATATTATTTAAGAAAATACAATAACTAGGAAAACAGATAGATAGGAGTAGTTAATAATGTAAGTAAAGAATACTATATATAGAGTGTTAAGTAGATAAAGTAAAGAGATAGTAATGGGAAATCACCGACCCGGTGGGGAAAATTTATAGCCTTTCCGGCAAACTATGCCCCTGCTCATAGCTGGGAATGGTCAGTGAGGCCCTGAAGGTATCCTGAAATCAATGATTTTATTAGGGGTAGAGAAAGTTCGGTAGAGAAAACGTGATGCAAACTATTGAAATTTTTACATAACTGCATATCGTAGTCTGTTGTGCACGTAGATAAAAATAATGGGCGATAATTCCTGGTCGGTCTAGAAGGAACAGAGAATTGAAGACGCCCTAACAGAAAAGGCCAATCCATTTCGCCAACAATCAACTTATGTAGGAAGACAACACAGAGAAGAAGAAACAGCCTGCTGGAGTAGGATGGCAACCGAAGATTAGGGTCTCAATTTCAACCTCGTAAGGCAAATAGCAGAAACTTCTTCTGAACAGTTTCAATACGATCCTGGCTATTGTTATACTGCGGAGACCAGATGCAACAGCAGTATTCAAGGATAGGACGAACAAGAGAGATGTACAGAAGTTTCGTTATAAAAGGATCGTTAAACTCTTTAGACCATCGTTTAATGAATCCAAGTACACCTTTTGCCTCATTATCGATGGTATCTAAACGGTTAGTATACGTTGCAATGGAGTATTGTCAATTGTATAACTGACAAGATAATGTGTAGTACAAATAAAGGTCATAAACATACACTTTGAACAATTTATATGCAACTGATTGGCCGAACACCAAAATTGCGTAGCGTTCAAATCATCTTGTAGACGAGAATGATGTAGGCGATTAGTGTATGATAAAATAAGTTTCACATCGTCCGCATACATAAGTACAAGGGCATGTGATATAGCC